>NC_063259.1:11231748-11347446 GCF_019578655.1 Ricinus communis | reverse complement strand
GCAGTGAAAGTTGTCTTCAGTCTTCGTTGCAATATGAAAATATCCTGAAAAACCATCAAGGAGACAGTAAAACATGTCCTGCCAATCTTTCTAACATCTGATCAATGAAAGAAAGAGGGAAGTGAACCTTCTAAGTTGCATCATTAAGCCTCCTGTAATCAATGTAAACTCGAAATCCCGTGACCATTCGTGTGGGTATCAGCTCATCCTTCTCATTGCGAATTACTATCACGCCTCTTTTCTTCGGCACAACTTGCACAGGGCTCACCCACGAACTGCCAGAAATAGGATAAATCAAACCTGCATCAAGGAGCTTAATTACCTCCTTTTTCACTATTTCCTTCATGTTCGGGTTAAGCCGCCTATGTGGCTGAACTACTGGTCTATAGCTATCCTCCATAAGTATCTTTTGAGAATAAAAACTAGGGTTAATCCTGGGAATATCAACAATCTTATAGGCAAAGGCCTTCTTATACCTCTTGAGCGAGTCTCGAGTTTTTGCTCGCTCCTCAAGTGTCAAATCTGCTGCAATAATCACAGGCAACTTTTCTTCCTCATCCAAGAAATCATATCCTAAGTGCTTAGGTAACTCCTTCAATTCTAAGGCTGGGGATCCTCGAAAGAAGACTTTACTTTCTGCACTTCTGACCTATCAAGAGAAAGAAAAGTGGTCAGAGAACATGCCTAGGCTCGAGTTAACAACTAGCTTTGAAATGCCCTCCAACACTTGCTTGTTGGACAGCTCCTCCTCATCTCCTTACAATGCTACCTGTAAAGGATCATCAAGCAATATTTCCTCTAAATGAGACTCAACCACATCATCCAGAATATCAATAGAAAACACAGCATCATCATGGTCTAAAGAATGTCTCATAATAGTAACTAAGTCGAAGGTAATGGTCTCATCATCTACCCTAAGCTGAAGCTTTCCATCACAAACATCTATAACAACCCTAGATGTTGCAAGAAAAGGTCTACCTAGGATCAAAGGCATAGCACTCTCACCTTCCATATCCATAACTATCAAGACAACAGGAAAAATAAACTTATCTACCTTAACAAGCACATTTTCAATAATACCCCTAGGAATCTTAACAGTCCTATCAGCTAACTGAATGCTCATGCTAATGGGCTTAGGTTCACTCAAACCTAACTTATCAAACAAACTAGTGGACATCAAATTAATACTAGCTCCTAAATAAGCTAATGTACCACTAATAGGCAAATCGCCAATAATGCAGGGAACAGTAAAACTCCCTAGATCTCTTCTTTTGAGTGGCGGCTTGTTCAAGAATAACACTCCTCGCCTGTAGTCACTAGTCCCAAACTTCTAACTTCCTTTTGTTACTCAAAATTTCCTTTAAGAACTTGGGCAGTTCTAAGATCTCGCAAATAGCTTTAACAAAAAGTAGGTTAATACGCAGTTGTTTAAACAAGTCAAGAAACTTACCAAACTGCTTATCAACCTTCTCTTGCTTAAGTCGAAGCTGCAGTGGACCGGTGGTCGTACTCCTCATAGGCTCTTCCGCCTTCCACCTTCTCTTCTTCTATCGCCTCAAGCTCTGGCTCCTTCCTAGCTGGCTTATCCTGCATGGAAACATCATCATATCGCAAGGTGATAGCCATGCAATGCTCCCTTGGGCTTGATCATGAGGTCAAGGAGCCGATCCTGTTGCTCTCGATAAAGATCTTAGAAATCCCACTCCGACTCTCCAAATTCGAATGGATGCCTGCCGATTTCTAAGAGCACCGCTGGTCCTACCGGAACCCCGCCCCGCTTGATGTGACAAACTTCATCATCAGCTCCTCCAAGTTAGATTTCTTCTCGGCAGGTGGAGGAAGCTATGATGGTATAGCCTACCGCCGCTAGGTATGGCCGATGCAGCTCGAAGTTTACTGGACCCGGGCGTTGTTTCTCCAACCGGTTTGATAATTACGCCAATGGGTTGTATGTGTATGGTCAGCGGGTTGTTCTAGGTGCATTACCCATGTAGTCTACCCGCTCAAGGTCATCGGAAACAATAGAAGATGAAGAATTAGAAGTTGAAGCAAACATACCTCCTCAGATGCGTCCGACCGTAGTTGGCAAAGCCATCAAAACTCCCGCAGCCTTTATATGGCCGCATGAACATCTGAAGATGGTCTAACTTCTTAGTCAAAAGCTCCACTTGAGCTGCCAAGGCTGTTGTGGAGTCCAAATGATTGACCACTCCCTACCTCATCGGCCTCCGCCTCCTCAAGACCGCACTACCAATAATTGTTCATGGCCATCTCTATTAAGTTCTGGCCCGCCTTCCGCCTTCCATCTTAACGCGCCCTCCCCGCCGTGATCAACCATCTATCTAGTAGCAAGGTTCAAACCACTGTAAAATGTCTGAACCTACATCCAAACTGGTAAACCGTGGTGTGGAAAACATCTCAATAAGTCCTTGTACCTTCCTAGGCATCATACATGCTCTCGTCTTCCATCTACATAAAAGAAGAAATGTCATTCCTCAATTTAGTAATCTTAGCTGGAGGAAAGTACTTGTAGAGAAATTTCTCAGCCAATGATCTCCATGTCGTAATACTGTTGGCTGAGAGCAACTACAATCATCTTTTGGCTCGTCCCTTAGAGAAAAAGGAAACAGCCTCAACCGAATGGCGTCATCAGTTGTTCCATTTATCTTGAAGCTGTCGCAGATCTCCAATAAGTTGGCAACGTGAGCGTTTGGGTCCTTGCTCGGCAGTCCCCCAAATTGTACACTATTTTGCACCATTTGTATCACGTTTGGCTTTATTTCAAAATTGTTGGTCGCCACAGGGAGTCAATATACTCAAGCCAGGTCCCCTCGCAGAAGGTCTAGCAAACTCGTACATTGTCCTGGCTTCATCCGCAACCCGATTGTTGTCTCCTATCCTTGCTGGTCTATTCACAAAGGCTTCAAACTCTATCCGCGCCTCCTTTTTTTCTTGCATACTGATGGGCTACTGATGCAACCTACACCTAAAGCAGTGAACCTATCGATGTGGCCTAGCACTAGTCTGAGTATCAAGCTCGTATCCCTGGAGATTGGGTGAACCTAGAGTTACTACTATTCGCTATGTTATCTAGTCTGAAATAAGGTATGAGAAGTCTAAATTAACTAACTAATAACTATGAATGCAAAAAAATAAATGAACAGCAACTAACAATCGAAAGACAACCGCAACAAGAGAAACAAACCCAAGGGGGACTAAGTGATGGAATTCTAAGGTTGATTTTATAAGTTACCAATCTTGCTTACCCGTGCCTAAATCCTGAATCGAACTTGGTTCCTCTCTCGAGCTCACCAAGTTCCTAAACCTGCACTAACCTAATGGAATCTCTTCCTATCGACATACATGCATTAGCATTAAGCATGATTTAGAACTATTAAAAGTTGTTAATTCTTAATTTGGCGAGTAAATTAACCTTATCTCTAAGTGTTAACTACCAGTTCTTACTATTCAAATTCTAGTTGTAACAAGCATTTCTCAATGTCAAGAAACAACCTAAAAGACAATTAATTCAATGTCTCAAATTAACCGAATCAAATTTTATTACTGAACAACAAGGAGGTTACAAGAATGGCAAATAAAAATCTAATAACTAAGCACAATCCATCAACAAAGGTGAACCCCAATGGGTTCGGTAGCCCTAGCTACTCATAATGAAAGAAACAAATACAAAAGGAAATAAACAACAGAAAAGGAAATGGAAAATGTAACCCCTCTTCTATCGAATCGGAGTGGGAATGTTGCAAGCCAACTCTGAAACCAGCCTCAAGTATGGATCTCAGATGTCTCGATCAATCATCTAGAACCTTTAATCTTTTCTTGAATCTCCCAAATCAATCCTTTGAAATGACGTGTCTCCCAAAATGTCAAGAACAAAGGTGTAGAAGTGGGGGTCATGAGAGAAGTCTAGAAAATCGTGTTTAACCTTGTCTCTTTAAGGCGCCTATTCAGAAGCGGTAAGTATACAGAGCACGTGCCACTCTACCATGCAACGGCCGTAACAATGCAAAAGCCTTGAATTGCGTGCCAATAAGGAATCGAATCTGACAAACATCTAATATGCGTAAATCATCCAAATTGCTTGGTTTATGCCTGGAAATCAATCAATTTCCCATCAAGGAGTCCGAAAACTTGAAAAACTCATAAACATACCAAAGTGCGATCAAATAGGAATAGATATGACTCAAATATACGAATAAACGACTGATAAACAGTCAATAAACATGCATAGAATCATCTATATCAAATTACCCCACACTTAAGTGTTTGTTTGTCCTCGAGTAATCAACAATTCACTCATCAAACATATACCAAAGAACTTAATCAAATACATTGCAGGAGGTAAGCTTAAAACAAGTCTCAAAACTGCGTAATGAATTTCCTCAAAATCCCCAAATCATTAAATCCTTGAGAAAGAGAACAAAGTTAATAAAGCTTGCTAAAATTAAAATGATAAACCATCCAAATTGAGAATTTGAGAACCATGCCTTACAAGATGTCACTCAAAACACACAAGTATATATAGGTGAAAGAAGATCGCCAATCTCTTAATGCAAAAATACAGAAAAAGTGCTTACCATAAGCTTGCTTATAGATCCAATCTCCGCTACTGTGAAATAATCAATAATCATGATTAAAGGTCTTGAGCCAGGTTGTAATGGGATTACGGTAGGGTATGGAGAAATATGGAAAATAGGCTAAAAGTTGCTGGAAAATTATGCAGGTAATGCAAGACAATAGCCAAGGATCAGATGCTGTACCAAAAATGAACACTAAGTTGCTTTAATAAGATGATGCTCGAAATGAACTAAAAGGTTTTTTTTTAATTAACTACTCCTGCAAAGGTGATCTTATTGCAGGAATAGCTTCTGGCACGCCTGTTACAATTTTTACTACCCAATAACCAATTTTAAAATGATATGTACCATTTGGATTGAAGGGAGCATCTACGAAAAATCTAGCAACTTAGTGAATATATACAAAAAGAATGCAAATTGATCCAAAACGAAATGCAGCATAAACTTACATAATTTCTAGTAACAATAGTAGAATGAATAGAAGTGATAAAATGAGTGTCAAAGGTGAATTACAACGAAAGAATGGGCTAAGGCTCAAAATTGGTTCACTAAGGGAAAAATAGGGTTAGGCTTTTGGCCAAATTGTGTAAATCCTAAGTGTCTAAATCATCTCATGACTATCAAAAATTCATGTGATCTCAAAAGTCATCATAAAGCAAGTTCTAGAAACAAAAATTCTGTACAATGCTCGCTAGTCAAAAACAAAAGGAGCGTAAAAACCTCACCATTTGAGTGGGTTAAAATTGCATGAATTCTCAAACCAAAGTTTAAACAATCAATCATACTAATAAGCATCAATATTAATAGTGTTCTATATCCAAGATAAAGTAAAATGGAAAAATTAAGGAAAACACTGGCTTTAATCTGCTTGATTGAAATTAAGAGATTCGTTCATTGCCTTCTTTCAACAAGATTTGATAAAAGCTATAAAGGTATCCATTCAAAAGAGAAAAATCATCAACTACTCGATTAAAACAAAACTCAAGATAAGGACAGTAAGAATGAATGGACTCAATCAATAAGGGAAATGAAAGCAAAATAAAAACAGCAGAATACCATCCTTACAGAGGTTCGAGATAACAAAATTGGTACATGCACAAAACTAAGGTACCTACCCCACACTTGAGAAAAACACTATCCTTAGTGTGAAATAAGGTAGGCACTCCAAAAGGGAGATAAAATACGCACAAAGAAGCAAATTATAAGAGTCCACAAAAAGCTAGAAAACTAAAAGAAAAACAAGACAACAGAAAGAGATAAAAACTAGAAATAGTCTACTGGATACTGCCCTTGATGTGTGCTTTAACACTCCAAGATATGTTAGTCCTTAAAATTGCATATGAGCATCGAGTAGGCTAACTCTGGCAAAACTCAAGAATAAACACATCCCAAGCAACATCTAGTAAAAGGTTCAATAACATAAAATCATCTCAAAATAAAACAAACTAAAAATAAACTGAAATATCTAACTAAAAAAAATAAAATAAATACATAAATAAAAGATGTTCAAAACTCAAAAAAGCATAAATAGATTCGGGAATGCCTCCCGAAGGCACTTCTTTTTGTTCGAGTCATCTAGCTGGACTTTGCAGCAGCATTCCTGCATCGTAGGAAAATTGAGAAGGTGGGCTCAATGTAAGTTGGGGCTTGAGGCATATAAGCGTAAAGAGGAGGTCCAATGTGTGCAGTAGATGACCAAGGAGGTGCTCTCCACATCGAATTGGGATGCCCATTTATCCACTCCAAATCCTGTCTAAGTGACCTATCATAAACAAACTTGCAACTACCCTTCTCGGGTGTATCATAGCATAAAGTCTCAAATTGATACAAGTTGTTTTGTTCAGATGAATAACACATATCAACAGGGAAAGAAACATGTATAGCATCATCCATTTGTACATCCTGTGTTTGCTTATCACATGCAAGACCAATTCCATCAATACTGCAAATGGCATGAACATGGTCGGTGGGAGAACTATCAAATGGAGGTAAACTAAAGGTAATAAAGTCATCCCCTACATTAAGTTCTAACTTTCCCTCAAATACGGCTATTTTAGCTCTAGTCGTGGCAAGGAAAGGTCTCCCCAAAATCAACGGTACACTATGCTCATTATCCATATCCATAACCACAAAGTCCACAGGAAATATGAACTTATCTACCTTGATTAGCACATTCTTCACAATCCCCCTAGGAAGCTTAACAGAATGGTCAGCTAATTGAATGCACATCCTAGTGGGTTTTGCCTCCCCCATACCTAGCTTATTGAACAAACTAGTGGGCATGACATTTATGCTAGCCCCCAAATCAGCTAATGCATCATCAACACACTAGTTACCTAAAGTGCAAGGAATAGTAAAACTCCTTGGATCGTGACGTTTCTCTGGTAACTTGCTCTGAAACACTGCTGAGCACTCTTCGTTAAGCTTAACATAGGCTACCTCCTCCAACTTCTTTTTTCTGCTAAGTATGTCCTTTAAGAACTTGACATACTTCGGCATCTGCTTCAATATGTCAATAGAAGGCAAGTTAATATGCAGTTGTCTAAGAATATCCAAAACTTATCAACTACTTCAAGGCTCGCTTGTTTCAGCCCAGCAGATAAGGAATCTTGGGTTGATATTCCCTGACTGGGATTGGTTTCACCTTTTGTCCCTCAGGTTCCTTAACCTTACTGCTCGCCTCAACCTGCACATCATTAGTGGAGTCGTCAAAAACAGGCTTAGAAGGAGTTGAAACTAATGGTGCTGGGGAGCGCTCCTTGTTGCCTCTCAGACAGCATCTTAGAAATTTGGCCAATCTGAGTCTCCAAGTTCTGAATCGAGGCCTGCTGATTCCTAAGTGCACTATTAGTCTGCTAGAATCTCATCTCCGTAGTCGACACAAACTTCATCATAAGCTTTTCTAAATTTGACTTCTTTTTTGGTGGAGGAAGAGCTTGTGCAGGCCCAGCTGGCTGTTGCTGTAGCTGCTGATGAAGTTTCTAAAAACCAGGTGGAACTTGGGTATTATTGTTCCTCCAACTGAAGTTGGGATGATTACACCACCTAGGGTTGTATGTGTTGCTATAAGGGTCGTTCTGCTACCTTGGGGCATTTCCCATATAATTAACCTGCTTGACATCAGAAGACACAACAGAAACAGATGGAAAAGTAGAGGAAGATGAAGCAAACATACCTCCCACAAAAAGATAGTTCGTGATCAGTGCAGCCACCACAAACTCGCAGCGTTGTTCGCCGCATGAACCCAAGATTCAGAGTTGGTCAATCTTCTTGGCTAGAAGCTCCACCTGGGCTGCCAAGGCTACTGTAGAATCCACTTGGTTGACCACTCCTTGTTTTCTTGATCGGCTCATTGTTCATGGCCATTTCCTCTATCAAGTTTTGAGCCCCGCCGCAAGGCTTCCATCGCTTAGCCCCCACCGCCGGCAAGATCCATCATCCGCCTCATTGCAAGGTTGAACCCACGTAGAAGGTCCAACCTCGTGATCCACACCGCAATCCGTGATGTGGGCAGCACCTCTCCCATGCATCGTACATGCTTTCATCATCAAACTGCACAAAAAAAGATATGTCATTTCTAAGTTTAGCAGTTTTAGTGGGAGGAAAATACTTATAGAGAAATTTTTCAGCCAACGCCTTTCAGGTAGTAATCGTTTGCTATGGAAGAGATTGCAACCATCTCTTTGCTCTGTTCCTTAAGGAAAATGGAAGCAATATCAACCGAATGGCGTCATCGGTTTTCCATTTATATTGAATGTGTCACAAATCTCCAAAAAGTTAGAGATATGTGCATTAGGATTCTCGTGGGGCAATCCTCCAAACTGCACGCTCTACTGGATCATCTGGATAACATTGGCCTTTATCTCAAAATTGTTGGCCACTACAGCAGGTCTGACAATACTAGTTTTCATCCCATCCAAAGATGGTCGAGAAAACTCGTACATCGTCCTATGGTCGTCATCGGCTTGGGGGTTGTGGTTCTCCATCACGTTAGCTCTATGAACCTAAACTGTAACTCTGACCTCCTCCTCAACTGCCTGCAAATGTCGTCTCAATAATCTGATAGAGCGCTCCGGGTCAGATAAGGGTTCTACGGGATCAGGATTGGAGCTCCTGGTCATAAACTACTTGAAAACGACAATCCAAACAACCACCAATCAATAAAAACAATAAAATAAAGAATAAAGAATAAATAAATAAACAAATAATGACTAAAGTAACACAAAAATAATTCACTTTAGTTCAAAGTTACGGTTCCCCGGCAACGACACCAAAAACTTGATGGGCTATTGATGCAACCTACACCTAAGGCAGTCAACCTATCGATGCGGCCTATCACTAGTAAGTATCAAGGTCGTATCCCTGAAGATCGGGTGAACCTAGAGTTACTACTATTCACTATGTTATCTAGTCTGAAACAAGGTGTGACAAGTCTAAATTAACTAACAATGACTATGAATGCAAATAAATAAATGAACAGCAACTACAATCGAAAGACAACCGCAATAAGAGAAACAAACTCAAGGGGGTACCTAAGTGATGGAATTCTAAGGTTGATTTTATAAGTTACCAATCTTGCTTACCTGTGCCTAAATCCTGAATCAAATTCGGTTCCTCTCTCGAGCTCTCTGAGTTCCTAAACCTACACTAACCTAATGGAATCTCTTCCTATCAGATTATTACAGATTAGCATTAAGCGTGATTTAGAACTATTAAAAGTTATTAATTCTTAATCCGGCGAGTAAATTAACCTTATCTCTAAGTGTTAACTACCAGTACTTACTATTCAAATTCCAGTTATAATAAGCATTTCTCAATGTCAAGAAACAACCTATAAGATAATTAATTCAAAGTCTCAAATTAACCGAATCAAATTTTATTACTGAACATCAAGGAGATTACAAGAATGGCAAATAAAAATCTAATAACTAAGCACAATCCATCAACAAAGGTGAACCCCAATGGGTTCGGCGCCCCTAGCTACTCATAATGAAAGAAACAAATACAAAAGGAAATAAACAATAGAAAAGGAAATAAAACATGTAACCGCTCTTCTCTCGAATCAGAGTGGGAATGTTGCAAGCCAACTCTAAAACCAGCCTCAAGTATAGATCTCGGATGTCTCGATCAATCATCTAGAACCTTCAATCTTTGCTTGAATCTCCCAAATCAATCCTTTGAAATGACGTTGGTCTCCCAAAATGTCAAGAATAGAGGTGTAGAAGTGCGGGGTCGCGCGCGTAGAAAAGTTTAAAAAATCAGAAGCGGAACCCTGTCTTGTGTTGCATGCGCCTACTTATAGGCATAAGTGCCATAACCCGTGCCATAGCTCATGCAAATATGCACGGCCCGTGCAAAGGGCAAGGGAGGTCGTGCAACTGCCTGTGCAAAAGCCTCGAATTGCACACCAACAAGGAATCGAATCCGACAAACATCTAATATGCGTAAATCATCCAAATAGCTTGGTTTCTGCCCAAAAATCAATCAATTTCCCATCAAGGAGTCCGAAAACCTGAAAAACTCATAAACATACAAAAGTGCAATCAAACAGGAATAAATATGACTCAAATATACGAATAAACGATTGATAAACAGTCAGTAAACATGCATAGAATCATCTATATCACATACGCCTCCTCAATAAATGGAGGGATCGCTCTAGTTCAGCAAGAGGGTGTACAAGAGTAGGATTAGAGCTCCTGGTCATAAACTACCTGAAACCGAAAGGCAGTAACCAAAGAACACAAGAATAAATACGATAATAAAGAATATATATAAAAAAATGAAAAGACAAAAAATAAAAAACGGCTAGATTAACAGAAACACAAATTCACTTTAGTTCACACAAAAGTTCTCTGGCAACGGCGCCAAAAACTTGATAGGTTATTTGTGTAGCTACAATATAAGGCAGTGAACCTATCGATGCAGACTAGCACTAACGGTGAGTATCAAGGTCGTATTCTCGGGTAAGGGTGATCCTAGAACTACTGCAGCGTCTTATGATATCTAATCCTAAAAAATCAATGAAGTTGCTACTTTATGATTAAGTGTAAACAAGTGGTTAACTAAGTGTCAGACAGACTGAAAGGATTTAGTAAAACAATCAAAGGAAAAAGCAAACCTAAGGGGACCTAAGCTAGTTGGATTTTAGTGAAGATAAGATTATATTGATTACCAATTGCAATTACCCGTGGATGAATTCTTAACTGAATTTGGCTTCCCTCTCGAGATAACCGAATTCCTAAACCTAATAACCTAAAGTTGGAATCTCTTCCTAACGATCGATTATTAAATTAGCATTAAGCTTTAACCCACCTCTATTAAGATTTGTTAATTCTTAATCCGGCTAGTCAATTACCCTTATCTCTAAGTGATCATTAACCAGTTCTTGCTATTCAAATTTCTAATTACTAAATGAATTTCTTAATTACATAAAGCAATCTAAATACCACAACTAACGCCTCATGAATAATGTGATTTCTTATTAATAATGAAAGCAAGAAGAGACAAGCATTGATAATCAAAGTCTCATAAGCATTAAAAGTAATCCAACAACATACGAACCCCAATGGGTTTAACAAATTTAGTTACTATACTAATAAGCAACACAAAGTAAAAAAATTCAGAAAAGTAAATTGAAGGCATGTATACCCTTCTTCTTCAAGTTGGATGAAAAATCCTAAATTCCTAATTCCGAATGATGAACCCTAATTTGCCTCTTGAATGCCCCAAATCTCTTCTTGATCTTCAATTTAATGTTAAAACTAATGTAATCCTTCCTGCAATTGATGAAATGGTCTTCTAAAGTCGAGTATTGAAGTTTGGGAAAAGATGGCTTATGCTTGTATATGTGAAATCAAGTCAAAAAATCGAACCCTAACTCAATAAATTGCATTTGCCTATATAAATCTCTCAGCGCGGCCGTGATCAAGCCCGTGTTGATCAGCATGGGCGGAGTCCAGGCCGTGCTAGACCTCCGCATCCTGCAACTTACGGCTTCTTCCTGGCCATGCCCTCACTGATGTTGAGCCACCATGGGCCGTGGTGGCTTCGGAAACCATGCCAAGATGGCACTCTTGAGGGTCAAGTGTTGATGGTTGAGCACGGCCAGAGTCCAGGCCGTGCTCAACCTTGGAATGCTAGTCCTTGCTCAATTTTGATGGATTCTAGTTTGTAATTGCGCATATTTCCCATGATTACTGATAATGTCCCTCGATAATGACCTAAAACGTGAAAGGAACCTAAACACAAGTGATTGTGGCATAAAACAAGATAACTATGCACACAAAATGTAAATAATTGGGTATATAAACATGTATAAAATGATGCACATCAAAAATCATCTAAAGAAACAACGTCGGGGTGTCAAAATTCAATTAGTCTTATGAACAACTGATTCGCTCTATAGAGTAAGTTTCAAATTTTACAGTTTAGTCCTTGATATTGTAAAAATTACCATTTTAACTCTCAAATAACAATTAGGTCCAAATTAAGTTCAAGAAGATAATTTTAGGTGGATATACTTTGACCTTAACCTTGAATTCGCTTGTCCTTCTCCTCCCGAGACCCGAGAAAGTAGTAACTCTCATCATAGGTCTTCCGTTTTTCCCTCGATATCTAGATCTGGAAAAGGGATGCTAGCAGTAACTTATTAAGTTTTCTTTGCTCAACCCTTTTGCAAAGATTTCTATGTTAGTTTTTCTCAAAAAACTTACTTGCACTTTAATGGATGTAATCCATTTAGATGGGTCAACCACAGTCTTCACTTGGTCAAACAATATGGTATCCACAATAGAATCTTATGTCTTGATGCCAACTTTAAGAGTTAATATCAAACTTACATTTATTAGATCAAGTCTTTCAACTTTATCTAATTGTATATGTTTCTCTTAAACACCACCTATTAGTATATATCCTATATAGACTTTATTATGATCATATATCATAAATAGAATATATTAGAGTTAATAGTTATAAGAGTATATATCTTATGAGAAGACTTATGATATGCTATTATGCAGCTACAATCTAAGGCAGTGAACCTATCGATGCAGTCTAGAACTCATGGCGAGTATCAAGGTCGTATTCCTCAGGAAAGTGAAAGCCGAGAGTTACTTCTTTGTTCTCTGTTATATTAGCCTAAAATGAATGATGAATAATTTCTAAACTAACTAATAAATATAAGCTAAGTTCTAAGGGAGATGCAGGAATGAATGGATAAATGAAACAACCAAGACAAGAAAGCAAACCCAAAGGGAATCTAAACTGGTTGGCAATCAAACAAAAGATAATAGATTGATGAGTCCAATTATGCTACCTGTGGACGAAGTCTTAACTAAATTCGGTTTCTCTCTCGAGCTCACCGAATTTCTAAACTTAAGAACCTAAAGTTGGAATATCTTCCTAACAATTGATTCTTAAATTTGCATTAAGCTTTAATCCGCCTCTATTAAGCTTTGTTAATTCTTAATCCGGCTAGTTAATTATCCTTATCTCTAAGTGATTATTAATCAGTTCTTGCTATTCAAAATTCCAATCGCCAAATGGATTTCTCAATCACATAAAGCAATCTAAACATCACAATTCACAACGTCTCATGAATAATGCATCATCTTATTAATACTGAAAGCAAGAAGGATACAAAACTAAACTCAAACAATCCAACAATTTAGTACTAAGCTAACATAGTAAAGAAATCCCAATGTATTTAATCAATCTAGCTAAACATGTTCATCTTTAAAACAACTAGGAAATCAATTATAATGAAAGAATAACAAAAATGGAACATATACACCCTTTTCTCTCGAATCGGATGAACAGCTCCAAATTTGAATCAGCAGCACGATCAGTTTTCCCAATTGCCTCTCGAATTGCTTCACTACTCTTTTGCATCTGAAACCTTGCGATTCTGGGATTCTTCCTCTCTCCAACTCTCTCCCAAAATCAGCACTATGCAAAAACTGAACCAGTCGCTAGGGCTCTCTCCTTACTTCTTGCTTAGCTAACCCTAAAAAAATATTTTTCCTTATATATTTGTCTCAGCACGGCCGTGCCCCCGTCGGTGCTGAGCCACCATAGACCGTGCTGGAGGCCGTGGTGGCTATGGAAATCGTGCCCAAAATGCCATGTTTTGAAGACCAAAAGCTCATGGTTGGTCACGGCTAGAGTCCAGGCCATGCTAATCAGCACGGCATTGACCTAGGCTGTGCTCAATTGATGCATAGCGAGCTCTTGTCCGATCTTGATGAATTCTCGTTCATTTTCGCATGTATTGATCTATAATTGCTCAAATACTGATGATGGTCCTATAAATTCTCCTGAAATGCAAAAGAACACAAAACACGGGTGTTCTTACAATAAAAGCATAATAATTGCTAAGAAAATATACAATAATATGCAAGCAAATATGTGTAAAACTATGCACATCATATCACCCCACACTTAAGCTATTGCTTGTCCTCAAGCAATTAATAACTCAAGTCACAAAACTGTAGTCAGCAATTCCTTACAATTTATGCCCCTAGTCCACAACAGATAGTATTCAACACATCTCAAAGGATACTCAATCATAAATCAAATTGCAAATCATTAACAGAGAATGGAAATAATATTAATGCATGAATAACTTAAATGATAACTCAACACAAACATCACGAACCAATGCCTCACAGGGATCAATCAAGTCGCTCAAAGTGTATATTAGGTGAATAACAAATCCCTCAAAGCAAATGCACAAGACCCGCTCACCATAAGCTTGCTCATAAATCATATCTTCGCTACTGTGAATAAGTAAATACCAAAATCAAAGGGTCTTTACCAAGGTTGTAATAGGGCTAAGGTAAAGGTACAGAGATTTGGACAGAAGTGTGAAAATGCTGGAGATCTTGCAAATAAATAACAGTATATGCTCAAGGGATTAAATGCCTAAAAACACAAAAATAATTATTCACTAAAATCCCTACTTCGTAGAATAACGCTCACAAATGCTCTAAATCCAATAAAGAGATAAATAATTAAAGAATTTTGTTTATTTTTCTTCTTCTTCTTCTTCTTCTTTTTTTTCTTTTTTTTTTGAATAATGAACTAGCAGCTTATAAGCTACCGCTGCATACAACTTGAACAAACGTAAAGAATAAAAAATACAGTTTGGATCAAAGGGAGCATCTAAAATATCAAAAAGACTTCGTGAATTTACCAACATAGCAACTTGGCATTTTAATCCCACATAGGGGTAAGCAAATCCCAAAAGCCAATTCCAGCATAAGGGTAGAGGAAAGACAAATGTAAAGAATGGTATAACTGAAGTGTATAGGTGTAGATTATGAAGAAAAGGTTAAGGCCCAAAACTGGCTAACTAATGGAAACATAAAGGGTAGGCTTTAGCCAAATGTGGTGAATCCTAAATCGCCCAAATCATCTCATGGTATCCACAATATTCATGTAACTTCAACAAGCATTACAAAGTAAGTTCTAGAAGCAAAGTCAAGTACAATGCACACTCAAACAAGAAATATAAAGAGCATAAGTATAATGAATGCTCAACAGGCTCAAAAACTCACTTTGAAGTGTGGTATTAGGTGCAATTGGTTCGCAACATCATTAATTGAATCATTACTTAAGAAACACATGCATATGACATTATCAACGTTCTAAGTTAAAATTCGACAATTCAAAAAAATAATTAAATAACACCGATATAACCCGGCAGGTTTGATATGTAAAACACCATCAATTGTTTTCCAAGGATAATGAACAACAAAGAAAGGTAACTGTAATTCTATAATTCAAGTCATCAATCAGCTACAAAATAACATACTTAAGTGCATAAAGACACAGTGTCCTAACATCCTGATGCAACCAAGGATGCATCTAAGTCAACTAGCATGGATCCACTAGCCTATGGAGGACCAATGACACGAGCAAGGAGTAAGAAGTTCAAGCAAGCCTTAGATTCTTACTTGGAGCATGTTTTGAAGATGGCTAATGATGGTGCTTTTGATGGTTTTGATGATGATAACAATGCCTTGAAGATAGTGACATCAATTGCTATTAATGAGTAAAGGGGGTAGAAGCTCAACTTCCATAAGGCGTGACCACGCCTTACAACCTGTGAGCTGCGCAGAAAGGGGGCAGAAGCTCAACTTCCATAAGGAGTCACCATGCCTTACAAGCTGCCTACAAAAAGAGAAACATTTGTAATGGACCCGTTTTTAGTTAATTTCCTTTATTTTTAGAAGTATTGGATAAAGAGATCTTCCTCCCATGAATTTAGGATTTTAATTAGGGTTAGATTACTCTTTATCTTATCCTTCCTTATAGGGATAAGATTAACTGCATATTAGGAGTCTTTTAGGGTTTGATTTTTATTCCTTATCTCTTTGTCCTTTTAGGATTTAGAATCACTTCAAAACTCTATAAATAGAGCTATGTATTTCGGCTAAAGCAATAAGATCAATATATATTTCTGAATGAAGTTTTATTTGAGTTGTTCTCTTATTCCTTAAGGTGCTCCTTATTGAATTTTTTGAGATTAAATTCACTTGTTTGATTTAGTTTCACATCTACATGTTTGATCAATCAATTAACTTTTTATTAGTTTCTTGGGTTGTTTGAACATTCTTCATCTATTTATAACTAAAGGGCTTACTAGTTCTATTGCTAAGTTTGTTAGTTCCATAATCAATTGCAAACTTTCGAGTTAGATTTTGGAGCGACAATTCGAACTTATTGGTAAGGGTGCTTCCTCATAAATAGGGAGAGCATTTATCAGTTTGAGTTTCTCACCATTGCTCATCTTGGTGTTTGAACGTATCCGGTTCGAGTTCGTATCATTTGGTATCAAAGCCAAACTTGTAAGTTTGGTTTACTTTCTTTTCAATTAGGGGTCTGTCTTCCATTTCATCTCAATTTCTGTTCGCATCATTATAAAAAAGAAATACTATTTTCATTGCTGTCCGCATACCAAGGCAGATTTCTAAAAAAGAAGAAGAAAAGAACGAAAAACTAACCCTAACCGTTTGTGTTGGGTAGTTCTTGAAGAATTGATTCTTGATTGATTCATTCCACAATTCTTTTTAATTGATTGGAGCTGATCTTCATTCTTGAAATTTTGATTTGGGTAATTATTTTGTTTTCTCTTAAAAAGCTTTTCTTTTGGGTTAATTGAGTCTTGTTTGATTAGTTGTAAGCTTGTTTTGTTCACACGCTTATAATTCGTTTTATTGATTCACGAGTGTTCTATTGAACTTCAGAATTAATAAACGTTAAGAGGTTGTGAAAAACTTATTCTTGTGATTACTAGAACAATTTGATTTAATTTCTATAAGGAATTCAATTCTTTGTGAGTGAAACACATGAGGGAGTGATCTTTTCTTATTTTGCCTTTGACTATAAGAAGCCTCCAGAGTATAACACTTGATCACGTCTTTTTTTTTATTTTCTTTTCTAGTCTTTTGGTTTAACCATGTCATCTGAACAACCATTGACTTTGGAAAATTTAGCTTATACATTGAGAGATGTAGTAGAACATATGCAAAAGCAATTCCAAAAACAAGATGACAAATTAACTAGGTTATTGAATGATATGCCTAAAACGTCTAAAGGGGATGGTTATGATAATGACCAAGAAAGTGAGTCTAAAGGTTCTAGACATAATCTCCAACCCAAAATTGACACTAATTTGGGTAGCATTAAGATGAAAATACCATCTTTTCATGGTAAGAGTGACCTTGAAGTTTATGTGGAGTGGGAAAAGAAGGTTGAAAGGGTTTTTGAATGTCATAACTATAGTGAGTCTAAAAAGGTTAAACTTGCTATTGTTGAATTTTGTGATTATGCTGCCATTTGGTGGGATCAATTGGTGAGTGGTCGTAGGCATTATGGGGAACCCGAAGTTGGTTCATGGGATGAGGTTAAACGCATTATGCGTAAAAGGTTTGTGCCATCGCACTACCAAAGGGATTTGTACAACAAGTTACAAAATTTAGTACAAGGTAGTAAGAGTGTTGAGAAGTATTGGCAATCTATGGAGATAGCTATGATTAGAGCCAATATAGATTAGGATAGGGAAGCCACAATGGCAAGATTTCTGCATGGTTTGAATCATGATATTGCTAACATAATTGAATTGCAACATTATGTAGAGATGGAGGACATGTTGCACATGGCCGTAAAGGTGGAAAAGCAATTAAAAACCAAGAACAGAAGTGCTGCCCCTAGCTCAAAATGGAGTAACACATGGAAAGGGAGCAATCGGCCTCCTAACAAGGGTCGTGAGGCATTAAAGGACATCAAGGCAGCCCCTAAATTTGATGTTAACACTAAGCCAACAACGAAAAGTGACCTCAAATCAAAGAAAGTGCAATGCTTCAAGTGTTTGGGGTATGTGCATATATCTTCCCAATGTCCAAATAAGTGAACCATGGCAATTCGAGGTGGTGAAGTGGTCTTTGAGAGTGATGAAGAATTTGAACCTGGTGAGGAGGATTACCTAGGCATGCCTGAGTTGGAGGATTGTGATGATGTGCAATTGGGTGAGGTTAGTAATGTACTTGTAACCTTTAGAGCTCTTAATTTACAACCTATTGATGATGATGCTCAAAGGGAAAACATATTCCATACTACATGTAAAGTACAAAACCATGATGCTAATTGTAGTTTAATAATTGATAGGGGTAGTTGTACTAATGTAACAAGTGCTATGATGGTTGATAAACTTAGACTTCCAACTATTAAGCACCCTAAGCCATACACCTTGCAATGGCTTAATGATCAAAGTGGGATTAGAGTTACTAAGCAAGTACGGATTGCATTTAGTATAAAGAAGTATCATGATGAGGTACTATGTGATGTTGTTCCCATGCATGCATGTCATATGTTGCTAGGTAGACCATAGTTATATGATAGATCTGTAATTCATAATGGTTGAACCAATGCTTATTCTCTTGTAATGGATGGAAAACCGTATGTTTTGGCACCATTAAGTCCTAAAAAAGTTTGTGAATTACAAAAAGTTACAAAGGACCGAATGGAAGCATATGAGAAAGAAAAAAGGAAGTGTAAGAGTGCACATGAAAAAGAAAAGGTGCACAAGCAAAAGGGGAGTTGTGTGGAAAATAATGAGGGGCGAGAGCAAAGAGTGGTAAAAGGAGACTTTAGTGAGGATTTGCGCAAGAATGAGAGCAAAAGTGAGTTTTCTAGTTAGAGAGCGAGACATGAGAAAGGCTTTGAGTGAAAATAGGCAAGTACTTGTACTTATGTACAAGGAAACTTTATTTAACACTAATAATCTTAATTCTTCTCTTCCTAGTGTGTTTGTAAGTGTTTTACAGGAGTATGACAATGTGTTTCCTAAGGAGTTACCTAGTGGGCTGCCACCACTAAGAGGGATAGAGCACCAAATTGACTTTGTGCCGGGGTCATCCATTCCAAATAGACCAGCCTATAGAGCCAATCCCGAGGAGACCAAAGAGCTACAACGCCAAGTTGAGGAACTACTTAGTAAAAGTTATGTTAGGGAAAGTCTTAGCCCATGTGTTGTTCCTATTTTATTAGTCCCTAAGAAAGATGGGTCTTGGCGTATGTGTGTTGATTGTCGTGCAATTAACAAGATTACCATTAAATATCGTCATCCTATTCTTAGGTTAGATGATATGTTAGATGAATTGCATGGAAGTGTTATCTTTACTAAAATTGATTTGAGAAGTGGCTATCACCAAATTAGAATGAATATAGGTGATGAGTGGAAAACAACATTCAAAACTAAATTTGGTTTGTATGAGTGGTTGGTCATGCCTTTTGGCTTAACTAACTGATGGGTGCTACTCGTGTTAGCTACAATCTAAGGCAGTGTACCTATCGATGCAGTCTAGCACTAATGGCGAGTATCAAGGTCGTATTCCTCGGGAAAGTGAAAGCCCAGAGTTACTTCTTTGTTCTTTGTTATATTAACCTAAAATGGATGATGAATAAATTCTAAACTAACTATTAACTACGAGCTAAGTTCTAAGGGAGATGCAGGAGTAATTGATAAGTGAAATAATCAAGACAAGAAGACAAACCCAAAGGGAATCTAAACTAGTTGGCAATCAAACAAAAGATAAAGGATCGGTGAGTCTAATTATGCTACTCGTGGATGAATTCTTAACCGAATTCGGTTTTTCTCTCGAGATAACCGAATTCCTAAACCTAATAACCTAAAGTTGGAATCTCTTCCTAACGATTGATTCTTAAATTAGCATTAAGCTTTAATCCGCCTCTATTAAGCTTTGTTAATTCTTAATCCGGCTAGTTAATTATCCTTATCTCTAAGCAATTATTAACCAGTTCTTGTTATTCAAAATTCCAATTGCCAAACGGATTTCTCAATCTCATAAAGCAATCTAAACATCACAATTCACAACGTCTCATGAATAATGCATTATCTTATTAATACTGAAAACAAGAAGAATACAAAATTAACCCAAACAATCCAACAATATAATATCAAGCCAATATAGTAAAGAAATCCCAATTGATTAAATCAGTCTAGCTAAACATGTTCATGTTTAAAACAATATAGGAAATCAATTACAATGAAAGAATAATGAAAATAAAACATGTACACCCTTTTCTCTGGAATTGGATGAACAGCTTCAAATCTGGATCTACACTTTGATTAATCTCCCAAACTGCCTCTTGAATTGCTCCACTACTATTTTGCACTCGGAAACTTGCGATTCCGGGATTCTTACTCACTGCAACTCTCTCTTGCACTCAATACCGTGATGAACCGAACCAGCTGTGGCTCTATGTCACTCTTTTCCCCTCCCTCTTTCTAAGAAAAATTCATTTTCTTATATATTTAACTCAAAGACGGCCGTGTTCAAGGCCGTACGAAATTGTGGATCTCACCAAGTAGGTTTCACCATGGCCGTACATCTGTTGGCCACCACGGCCGTCAAGGCCGGTGGCTACTAAACCGTGCCCAGAGTGCAAATTTCAAGAATCAGTTATTGAGTTGAGTACGGCCAGTCCGTGCCGCGGCTCAATGTATGCATTGCGGGCTCTTGTCCGATATTGATGAATTCTCGTCCGTTTCCGCACGTATTGATCTATAATTTCTTAAACACCGATGATGGTCCTATAAATGTTCCTGAAATGCAAAAGAACACAAAAAACGGGTGATCTGGGAATAAAAGCACAATAATTGCTAAGAACATACGCAATAATATCCAAGCAAATATGTGTAAAACTATGCTCATCACTAACGCACCAAGTACTTTTATGAGACTAATGAACCATGTTTTGCGTGCGTATATTGGTAAATTTATGGTGGTATATTTTGATGATATCCTGATTTATAGTAAGAGCTTTAGTGAGCATATTGAACATGTTCGGATGGTGTTGATGGTTTTGCGTGAGAATTCTTTATATGCTAACCTTGCTAAGTGTGATTTTTGCACAAACAAACTTGTGTTTCTTGGTTTTGTTGTTAGTGCAAATGGAATTCAGGTTGATGAAGACAAGGTGAAAGCAATTAAGGAGTGGCCAACACCAAAGAATGTTAGTGACGTGAGGAGCTTTCATGGGCTTGCAAGCTTCTATAGGAGGTTTGTCAAGGACTTCAGTACCCTTGCCGCACCACTCAATGAGCTTGTAAAGAAGAACGTGAAGTTTCATTGGGAGAACAACAAGAAAAAGCATTTAATATGCTAAAGGACAAACTTACTTCATCTCCCATTCTTTCACTTCCAGATTTTTCCAAAACTTTTGAAATTGATTGTGATGCTTCTGGTGTAGGTATTGGAGCTATTTTAATGCAAGATGGGAAGCCAATAGCCTATTTTAGTGAAAAGTTGAATGGAGCTAGCTTGAAGTATCCAACTTATGACAAGGAATTGTATACTCTTGTGCATGCACTCAATATTTGGCAGCATTATTTGCTACCTAAGGAGTTTGTGATTCACACGGATCATGAAGCATTGAAGCACTTGAAGGGACAGAACAAGTTGAATAAGTGCCATGCTAAATGGAGTGAATTCATTGAAGCGTTTCCCTATGTCATTAAGTACAAGCAAGGTAAAGAAAATGTAGTTGCCGATGCACTATCTAGAAGGTGTGCTTTACTTGCTTCTTTAGAAACAAAATTGCTTGGTTTTGAGTATATCAAAGACTTGTATGTTGATGACCATGATTTTGGTTCTATTTTTCATGCTTGTGAACATGGTGCTATTGATAAATTTTATAGACATGATGGATTTTTGTTCAAAGAAAAACGTCTATGCATTCCTATGTGTTCTATGCGTGAATTACTTGTAAGAGAGTCACATGAAGGTGGTTTGATGGGACACTTTGGTGTTCAAAAGACTTTAGATGTTTTGCATGATCATTTCTATTGGCCTAAGATGATATCTGATGTGAATAGATTATGTGCTAACTGTATTGTATGCAAGCAAGCTAAGTCTAAATCATAACCTAATGGGTTGTACATGCCTTTGCACATACCTAATTCTCCTTGGATTGACATATTTATGGATTTTATGCTTGGATTACCTAGGTCTAAGCATGTGCATGATAGTATTTTTATTGTGGTGGATAGGTTTTCAAAGATGTCACACTTTATTGCATGTAGGAAAACCGATGATGCACAACATGTTGCTGAATTGTTCTTTAGAGAAATTGTACGTTTACATGGTATGCCTAGAACTATTGTTAGTGATAGGGACACCAAGTTTTTGAGCTATTTTTGGAAGACCTTATAGGGTAAATTGGGAACTAAATTGCTTTTTTCTACTACATGTCATCCTCAAACCGCTGGTCAAACTGAGGTAGTGAATAGAACTTTGTCACAATTACTTAGGACCATGGTTAAATAAAACTTGAGAATATGGGAAGATTGTTTGCCGCATGTTGAATTTGCATATAATCGTAGTATGCATTCTTCTACTCAATTTTGCCCATTTGAGTTTGTTTATGGCTTTATTCCTTTGAATCCTTTAGATTTGATTGCTTTACCTTTGAGTGAACAAGTGAATTTAGATGGCGCAAAGAAGGCTGAAATTGTGTTGAAGTTGCATGAAAAAATGCGTGCAAACTTGGAAAGACGCAATGAACAAATCACCCAACAACGCAATAAGGGCCGCAAAAGGATGGTATTTGAAGTTGGTGATTGGGTTTGGGTGCACTTCAGGAAGGAAAGGTTTCCCAACCAAAGGAAATCAAAGTTGATGCCACATGGTGATGGTCCATTTGAAGTGATAGAGCGCATCAACGATAATGCATACAAAGTTGACTTACCTGGTGAGTATAATGTTAATGCTACTTTTAATGTTACTGATCTGTCTCCTTTTGATTTTGATGAAGGCATTGATTCGAGGTCGAATCCTTTCGAAGAGGGGGGGGGGAATGATGCAACCAAGGATGCATCTAAGTCAACTAGCATGGATCCACTAGCCTATGGAGGACCAATGACACGAGCAAGGAGTAAGAAGTTCAAGCAAGCCTTAAATTCTTACTTGGAGCATGTTTTGAAGATGGCTAATAATGGTGCTTTTGATGGTTTTGATGATGATAACAATTCCTTGAAGATAGTGACATCAATTGCTATTAATGAGTAAAGACGGCAGAAGCTCAACTTCTATAAGGCGTGACCACGCCTTACAAGCTGCCTACAAAAAGAGAAACATTCGTAATGGACCCGTTTTTAGTTAATTTCCTCTATTTTTAGAAGTATTGGATAAAGAGAACTTCCTCCTATGAATTTAGGATTTTAATTAGGGTTAGATTACTCTTTATCTTATCCTTCTTTATAGGGATAAGATTAGCTGCATATTAGGAGTCTTTTAGGGTTTGATTTTTATTCCTTATCTCTTTGTCCTTTTAGGGTTTAGAATCACTTCAAAACTTTATAAATAGAGCTATGTATTTCGGCTAAAGCAATAAGATCAATATATATTTCTGAATGAAGTTTTATTTGAGTTGTTCTCTTATTCCTTAAGGTGCTCCTTATTGAATTTTTTGAGATTAAATTAACTTGTTTGATTTAGTTTCACATCTACATTTTAATCAATCAATTAACTTTTTATTAGTTTCTTGGGTTGTTTAAACATTCTTCATTTATTTATAACTAAAGGGCTTAGTAGTTCTATTGCTAAGTTTGTTAGTTCCATAATTAATTGCAAACTTTCAAGTTAGATTTTGGGGCGACAATTCGAACTTATTGGTAAGGGTGCTTCCTCATAAATATGGAGAGCATTTATCAGTTTGAGTTTCTCACCATTGCTCATCTTGGTGTTTGAACGTATCTGGTTCGAGTTCGTATCACATCCTAACAATACAAAACACCTAGTGATAGCAATTTCAGATATATTTAAAAACCATATGAGAGAGTAGGATTATAAGGTTTACCCACAACCACCCCACACTTGAAGAACACACTGTCCTCAATGTAAAATGTTATGGATACCCTGCATGGGATGCTCAACTAAGAGAACAAAGGCAATACAAACCAAGTGCATGACATGTATGAAAAATAAAGTAAATAAATGCAGAAAAATAAAAAGATCTAGGGGACTACCTTGATCATCCATCGAGGCTGATGTAATGGAAATTCAGTGCATCGAGGGTAGAAGCTGAAAATAATAAAATAAAGAAATAATCGTAGCTGAAAATAAAAATTAAATAAACTATGAAAACTAAAACTAATAAAATGTTTCAAAACAAAAGGTTATAATATTAAAATTGAAAAATAAAATTTGGGTGCCTTCCAAAAGCACTTCTTTTCTATATGATGAGTCTTTTTAGCTGGACTCATAGTGAAAAGCAAACGGGTGTGATCGACGACCATCCATCCTTCTTTCAAGCAAATAGCTTCATGTGTCCGCTTAGAGGGATAATCGTCAATTTCCTCTTCTCGACTATCAAGCAGGCTGCCAATATGATGAGTAAAACCCGCTCCTCATATAGTTGCATGTAGTCATGATGCTTTAGGGGCTCTTCCACTTTGAAAGCTGAAGTTTCACCAATTGGAAGGATCAACGGTTGGGCAATTTCTTTAGGAATGTCAATGGTTTTCTCCAGACCTTGGCTTGGTTCACTTGCTAGAAGAAATTCGAGCTGCTCCAAGACTTCTTCATTGGATAGCTTGTGCTCATCTTCCATCATCGAAGGGACTTGTGGAAATCCACCAAAAATTCCTAGAACTGCAACTCAGCATCATCAACTGTACATTCCTGTTGGTAGTCTTTCAGAGGAATCATGTACACCTCTTCCTTTTCTGGTTCTATCTCCATGTTCAAGGAGTCCTCCTACACATAAGCATCATCGTCAAACATAGTAGATAAACCAAAAAAATTCTCACCTGAACGCAAAGTGACGGTGCTCAAATGTTCTACGGATTCAATAGTGTTTGATAGAGTTCCCAATTGTTCTGCAGCTAGTAACTTGAAGATCAAACCTACTTGATGCTCTATGTTCTTAATCGAGGCTTGTTGACTTTCAAGTACCCTCTCTGTTTATTGGAATCTATCCTCAAGACTTGTAAAGTACTTCATCATCAGCTCCTTTGAAACTAACTCTTGATCTTGAGTTGAAGGTGCAAGACTAGGCTGCGGATGTAGTTGCTGAAATCGTGGTGGTTCTTGCCCATCTAAGCTCCATCCAAAGGGTGAATGAGTGCTCCATTCTTGATTGCAGGTGCTTTCATACGAGTTATTTAGCCAGCTTCCCGTATAATTCACCTGTTCAAAGTTATAAGAACAATAAGCAACATCACTGTACAATGGACAATCATTACTCAAATGTAAACCACAACAGATTTCACAAAATCTTGAGATGAAAGGATGGGGTTGGAGAGTTGATCGGTAGCCCTACAAAACCATTCAACTAGAGCTACTAAGGCTGCACGAGTGTCCCAATTTTTAGCACTATCTTGTTCCTGATCCTATTCTCCAACGCGTCATACAAAGAGTTTGATTTTAGCATTGAACCTCCTTATCATTCACTACCTAAATCATAAACTTAAACTAAATAAATAAATAAATAAAATAAAATAAAATAAATAAATAAAAATAAAAATAATAAAAAAATGGCTAAAGTAACAAATAGCAAATTTCACTCTAGTTTTCAAACATTCCCTTGTAACAGCGCCAAAAACTTGATATGCTATTATGTAGCTACAATCTAAGGCAGTGAACCTATCGATGCAGTCTAGCACTCATGGCGAGTATCAAGGTCATATTCCTCGGGAAAGTGAAAGCCTAGAGTTACTTCTTTATTCTTTGTTATATTAGCCTAAAATGAATGATGAATAATTTCTAAACTAACTAATAACTATAAGCTAAGTTCTAAGGGAGATGCAGGAATGAATGGATAAATGAAACAACCAAGACAAGAAAGCAAACCCAAAAGGAACCTAAACTAGTTGGCAATCAAACAAAAGATAACAGATTGATGAGTCCAATTATGCTACCCGTGGATGAATTCTTAACTGAATTCGGTTTCTCTCTCTCGCTCACTGAATTCCTAAACTCAAGAACCTAAAGTTGGAATCTCTTCCTAACAATTGATTCTTAAATTAGCATTAAGTTTTAATCCGCCTCTACTAAGCTTTGTTAATTCTTAATCCGGCTAGTTAATTATCCTTATCTCTAAGTAATTATTAACCAGTTCTTGCTATTCAAAATTCCAATTGCCAAATGGATTTCCCAATCACATAAAGCAATCTAAACATCACAATTCACAATGTCTCATGAATAATGCAATATCTTATTAATACTGAAAGTAAGAAGGATACAAAACTAAACTCAAATAATCCAATAATTTAGTACTAAGCCAACATAGTAAAGAAATCCCAATGGATTTAATCAATCTAGCTAAACATTTTCATCTTTAAAACAACTAGGAAATCAATTATAATGAAAGAATAACAAAAATGGAACATATACACCCTTTTCTCTCGAGTCGGATGAACAGCTCTAAATCTGAATCAGCACTGCGATCGGTCTTCCCAATTGCCTCTTGAATTGCTTCACTACTCTTTTACATTTGAAACCTTGCGATTTCGGGATTCTTCCTCTCTATAACTCTCTCCTGAACTCAGCACTATGCAAAAATCGAACCAACCGCCAGGGCTCTCTCCTTGCTTCTTGCTTAGCTGACCCTAAAAAAATAGTTTTCCTTCTATATTTGTCTCAGTATGACCGTGGTCAAGGCCGTGCTGGTTAGCATGGTTGGAATCCAGGCCATGCTGAACATTCGAATCTCACCAATTAGGGTTTCTTCATGGCCGTGCCCCCGCCGGTGCTGAGCCACCATGGGCTGTGCTGGAGGCCGTGGTGGCTACGGAAACCGTGCCCAAAATGCCATGTTTTGAAGACCAAAAGCTCATGGTTGGTCATGGCCAGAGTCCAGGCCATGCTGATCAGCACAGCCTTGACCTAGGCCGTGCTGAATGTATGCACAGCGAGCTCTTGTCCTATCTTGATGAAATTCCGTCCATTTTCATATGTATTGATCTATAATTGCTCAAATACTGATGATGGTCCTATAAATTCTCCTGAAATGAAAAAGAACACAAAGCACGGTGATCTTGTAATAAAAGCATAATAATTGATAAGAAAATATACAATAATATGCAAGCAAATATGTGTAAAACTATGCACATCAACTTGCAACACTCTTTATTGATATAAATATGTCTCAAAAAGTTAGGGTTCATCATCTTAGGAAACTTTTTCAATTTAGGTAATTGCAAGTTATGGACATTCTAATGATGATCCAAGTATTCTGTATCATGATATAATCTTGATATGATACTTTATCATAACTCTTCCTAAAATAGACATACATCATATGTACTGCTTAGGAATTCGGCATATGTGTCTTTCTCAAAGACAACTTGATTATAATATTCATTCATAAGATTTATATGTTACATAACTTATTTATGTTACTTATTTGTCTTAATATCAATGATAAAATCTTTATGCCTATTTAGGATCGCTTTAGTTCTCTCGCAATAGTATTTTGTTTTTCTTACTTTCATATAATCTTTTGTATGATATTCTAGAAACATAAGTAATTTAACTAAATAAGGCAAAAATTGCTAAATGTTATTGAATGAAATAATAATCAATAATTATTCTAGAAAAAGAATTAATAATAATTATTAAATTCTAAATAAGAAAAACAAAACTAATAACTAAACTAAATGGCAACAATTACCTTCAAGCTAGTCTATTCCTTCTTTTTGGAAATAGAAGCTTGTTCTTGCTTCTTGTCCTTCAAAGTAGCGAGATAAGCCTTGCAGTTCCTTCTCCAATGTCCTTCCTTCCCATAATGGTGACACTTTTCTCTATCCTTGTTCACACATCCAATAACCTTTAAGGCTTTCTTGGGCTTATTGGCATTCTTTCCCTTTTTTTCTTAGAATTACTCTTAGCAGCCTTAGAATATTCTACCATTATAACTACTCCCATTTGCTTCTTTATGGTGCCCTTTGTAGTCTTTAACATATTAATAAGTTTGGGTATTGTAGTATCCAACTTATTCATATAAAAGTTCATAACAAGCGAATAATTGTCAAGTAAAGATTACAAAATTAACTCTATAGTTAATTCATGGTCTATCATAAAACTAAGACGCCCTAGATTTTTAATATATCCGAGCATCTTTAGTCCATGTACATTCACATATGCACCTCAGCCATCTTGCATCGGAATAATTTTTTTGAGGTCTCATACCTTTCAGTCCTTGACTAATCATCAAACATTTCCTTCAAATGTAAGATGATAGTTTGAGCATCCATATTTTCATTTTGTCTTTGTAGTTCAAAAGTCATACTTCCTAACATCACATAAACAACTTGGTCATCGTCTTCTTAATGCTTTTTCTACTCTTGGACCACCTCCTCGGGTGCATCTTCGGCATGGAGACACAACAGGAGTGTGTCTAGCATATAAAGCTTCTTTTCTTATTTGAGAAGAATTCTCCCATTGCGATGCCAATGAAGAAAGTTTGGCCTAGTAAGCTTGTTGGTATCAAGGATACTACCAAAGATAGATTGCTACTCATCTTTTCTTACAACCTTCCAATATAAAAATAAATGAATATAAGTTAATTTATATAAGTAACTAATAAAGATCCTGCAACCTGTTACTTAACTCCTACTATTTTTTAATTCCCACTATTTTTCAATACAAATTAATAGCCTTCACTATCAATTTCGGATGCTAACAATTTAGCTATCCTAGTCTGTTAGAATTCCATATATCTTAATATGACCTTGAGTTTGCTCAACAAACCATATTAAAATAAATTAGGTAGACAACTATTTATCAATTGTATCTCCGTACAACTTCTAGATCAATTAGGTGACAACGGCGTTTGTCTAAACATATTTTATGATGTTATAAACATCATATATGTTTCACCTAATTCATGTCTTTATCTTTATATAATCAAGGCTTTGCATATTCGAATTAAATGAGATAGTTAAGTAATATCCATAAATTAAAATAGAGAACATACCCAAATAATAGCCAACCTTGAGTTTGCTTAATAAATTGACCTATATACAAGGCTCTCATCCTTATTTTAATTATGGAAGGCAACTTAATCATGTTCTTAACATGTGACTTAATATTGAATGAGGGATTTGTTAAAAAATGGTGATTAACATCTAGTGCTTTGGCATGAACATACAAATATCAAATATAAGGGTTTCATGCTTTGGCATTGATCATGCATATATCATGATCACATATATAATATGAGCTAAGTATGCCAAACTACTATGGATGATTATGGACTTTCTAAACTAGTTTTATCTCGAGCTATCGAAGATAACTAGATGGCCAAAACCTAGGTATTGCCTTCACGATTTTCAAGTCTTAAAGCAATATCCCTTCATCTACATTTTGTGCCACATCTCCATTCGGATTACAAAATAAAATTCTATCTAACTTATCTAAAACTATATATAACATTGACATATGATTTTAGAGAAACCTCGAGTTGCATTCAAGGGGAGTTAGATGAGAAAAGAATTTTACAACCTAAAGAAATTTAGAGAAAGGCAAGGAATGTAGTCCTTATTTAAAAAATACCAAATCAAAACATTTAACCATTCAACACAATCACATTGGTGTCTATAGGCCATAATAATCCATCATGCTAAATATAATCATATTATATAAAGCATATAAGAAAATCAAGATAGCATAATTCAAATTATTTGATCATTGCATACAATTAAGACTAAATGGAGTATGAAACATTAAAAAATAATCAAATTATATTAAAAAATCAAATTTTCTATATTTTAGAGTGTAATTTTCGGCCAAAATAAAAAGAAAAATTAGGACATAAAGTCAATCTTTGACCAAATAAACTTTACTAATCCTAGTCATGTTAGGAAATCAAGATTTAATCCTAGTTGAAGAAAGTTATAGAGAATTAAAATTAATTAAATCAGATTTAATTAATTAACTAATTCCCTTTAAAATATCCTTAATTTTAATTTTATGTCTTTTTAGAACACAAAGTCAAACATTAAGATATAAAGTCAAACTTATGTCTTAATTAAGATAAACAACCTAGTCATACTAGGATACTAAAACATAAGTCCTAGGTTAACAAAAATTAATGAAAAGATTTATTTAATTAAATTAAATTTAAAAAATAAAATTCTTTTTTAAATCCTTAAATTTTTGGCCATGTCTAAATTTTAGGGCAAAATTCAAACTCTTGTCTTGATCTAGACAATTTTCTAGTCCAACTAGGATTCTAAAATTATAAGTCCTTGTCCTAAAGGACTTATAGTACTTGTATTATTAAAACAACCTTTTAATTAATTTCCTAAACATATTAGGACAAGTAATTTTAATCATAATATAACTAGGATATGTCTTAAGACAAGGAGTCACATGCTAACTAGGATACTTTATCTAAAACTCCCTACAATAAAGGACTCCTTATTTAATAAGATTTAAGGATTTAATAAGGCTAATAAATCATATTAATTCCATAATTAATTGAATTCATCAAGATTCATCAAGACCCATCATGAAGAAAGTTAAATTTTCTATCAAACAATGCAAGATAATCAAGATGCACATGGTAATCATCAATACACAAAGCAACTATACAAGAAACATTATCAAGATTTAAATCAACCTTCAAGATTGCTTCAAGAACTCATCTTATGTATGATCTAGATCTGATATTCTTCCTTAAAGGGCTTGCCATTAGATCAAGAACTACACATGTGTCGAATTCCAACAAGCAACCCATACTATGCATATAACTCATCAAATCAACACCTGATTTTTATGTTGTGTGCATATATGGTGTTCATAAAGATCAAATCTTAAATTTACAGAAATCTGAAGGTTCATTATTCATCTTCTAAATCATATCCATTTCTGTCCAAAATTAAGTCAAACCAAAACCCACACACACATGCACATGCCGAACCCTTAGGATGTGTAGTATGTGCATAGTTTTGCTTTGATCATCAAGAATCCGATTCCAAATTATTTTGAACGAATTCTGAACATCTAATATTCAAGAAAATTTGCTGTAAAAATTACCCATGCAATTGTTTCAATTAATTTTCCCATCCAAATTTGATTAGAATTGGATATTGTTGATGACATCAAAAGCTGTCTATGCAGATGGCATAGATTTCGAACGCCCAAACCCTAATCAAACAAGATCCAAAAATTCTAAGAATCTCTAGATCATAATTTCCATTCCTTAAGGTTCACATGTAACAAGAATTGCCTAAAATTTTTAAGTATAACTAAGGCAACTAATGAAAATTCTAAAACAACCTAAAAATTTCATATTTGCATGCTTATGATCAATTAAAAATTATGCAACAATTGTGACTAAATTAATCAATGGAGGCTCTGATGCCACTGTTAGGAATTACATAACACACAAAAATAAGGCACAATGGAAGAAATTTAGAATTCCTCTTAATTCCCGCCAAGGATCTAATTGATTTAGATAGTCATAACACATAAAAATAAGCAAAAGATGGAGAAGGCTAACAAAGGGTACATGCTGCTTATTCGAAGGAGTGCTTCTTGCTTTTATTGATTCTTGATTCTTGATTCTTCAAGAATGATTGATGTATTTTAAAGCTACTCAAATCATTAGCCTCTAATAGTAATCCACATAAGCTTCAAAGTCAGAATCTCCTATGAACAATCCTTCACAAGAGAGAGTGGAGATGATGAGGAGTGAATCCTAGTTCCAAGCTAAGTTGAATCTTAACTAATCCAATTAATCAAGTGTTTATCGCTTCCTCCATCAGTCCTAACCGCTTATCATACCCCATATATATATATATAAGACTAGGTTCAATCCCATTACATATATATATATATATATATATATATATATATATATATATATATATAGGGAGAGAAAATAACAAGTTTTGTTGTGCGGGATCCTCGGACGAGGCAAGCACAGAGCATACACTTGCTATGAAATATGCAAAACAATGTAGAATGAAAATAACAAATTCTTATTAATAAAAAAATATACAAACTTTGAAATGAAAGCTTTAAAATGAAAGCTTTAAAATGAAAGCTTTAAACAAAGAAATATAACTTACAAGAGTAATACAATACAAGAGGAAATGTTTTCTCTCTCTTTTTCTCATTATCACTCTCTTCTTACTATATTTCTTATGGTAGAACTTGAGGAATATAAGAGTTTCTTGTGATTTTCCCAGTCTGCCTTCTTCTTTGATAGCTCCTCTATTTATAGAGGTCTTCAGCCTTTGGCCTCAATAATTCTTTCTTTGGATGCTTTCGATAATGGAGTGAGGGGCTCCATAACTTTTCTGAAAAGAAGCAGGAATTGTCTGCCATGCTTCATTATTGTGGAGTCTTCAATATTTTCTTAAAAAGTAATGGTGCACAGTGTTTTATCTTTTCTCTCTTTTGAAAAGACTTTTTTTTTTAAATGGGTTTTTGGCCCATTGTAGAAAATTAACATGGGCTGCCATTTCTGGTTGTTGTAGAATAATCTAGAATATTATAGAATATGGAGTAATTAATAGAAGATATAGTGTAATTAATTAGAGATAATTCTAGAAATTAGAATATTCTAGAATAAAAGTTCTCCAATTGTATATATATATATATATATATATATATATATATATATTCCATGATCAATAGAAAACACAACAATTTTAAATTTATTTTCTACTTTTACATGGTATCAGAGCCTAATCTGATTATCTGATCCTCCTTTGCTTCAGATTGCCCAAGTGAGCAATCATTTGTTAAAAATAATTTTTTGCCCTTGTGAGCAGTACTGTGAGATTCTTGTGGCGTTTCTTGCTTTGTTGCCTGTGTCTTTGTTATTTGGACACTGCTATTATCCATTTTTTTCTCTGCTGCCTACTGTTGCAATCATGAGTGGTACCAAATCAGTTTCTGTCATTACTGATATCATTTCGGCAATGACAAAAATTACGGATCAAAAATTAAATTGGTCCAATTTTCATGGATGGAGCAAGACTGTATGTGTGTATTTACGAAGCACCAACAAGGCTTATCACCTAACAGATAATCCTCCAGATGACAATACCAAGGAAGCTTGGTTAACAGATGATGCCCGCATATTCTTACAGCTAAGGAACTCAATTGATGGTGAAATACTTCCTCTCATTGATCACTGTGAGTATGTTAAGGAATTAATGGATTATTTAGATTTTATGTATTCGGGTAAAGGCAATATCTCTCGTATTTATGATGTGTGCCGGAGCTTTCATTGTACTGAACAACAATGCCCTTTAGTCCTGATGTGACAGTCAAACAGGCTCAACGAAAACAAATAGCTGTAATGAGTTTCCTTGCTGGTCTTCGTCCTGAATTTGAGTTGGTAAAATCTCAAATTCTATCCAGTCCCTAAATTCCAATGTTGTAGGAGACTTTTAGTAGGGTTGCCCGCAATGAACCAACCCCATCAGTTGCTCCATCTCAGCCAACTAATGCCCTTAACAGTCGAAATACTAATTTTGGGCATTTCAGTAGGAACATTAATAAAGGGGGAAGTTCAAGTAGTCGGGTTCCAGAACAAGGGGGAGTTGTCTACTACTATTGTCATGAGCCCAGACACATAAAACAAACTTGCAAGAAATTGCAAAATAGGCTTCAAAGGAATCCGTCTACGCATATTGCAGCTACTACATCTCATTCTCCTCAACCAACTGATAAGACAATCATGGTTTCTGTAGATGAATATGCTAAGTTCTCTCAATATCAAGAGACATTAAGGTCCCCCTCGCAGCCTATCATAACTATTGCCGACTCAGGTAATCCAATTCAATGTCTTCTTTCCTCTTCATCAAAATGGGTCATTGATTCTGGTGCTACAGATCATATGACAGGTAACCCTAATCTATTTTCCTCTTTTCAACCACATTCCTCTTCTAGTTTAGTAGATGGATCGCCCTCACGTGTTATTGGCTCAGGCACTATTAATGCAACTTCATCCCTTTCTTTATCATATGTCTTACATCTTCCACAATTTTCCTTCAACTTAATCTCTATTAGCAAACTTACTCAAGCATTAAATTGTTGTATCTCATTTTTTTCTGACTACTGTCTTTTTCAGGATCTTATGACGAAGAAGACTATTGGTAGAGGACATGAGTCAGGAGGACTATACATATTGGATACTCAGGCGCCTAAACCCATTGCATGTTCCAGTGCCCTTAGTCCGTTCGATATTCACTATCAATTGGGTCATCCATCACTTCCGCTACTTAAACAGTTATATCCTTAGTTTTCTAGTATATCTACTTTAAATTGTGAGTCTTGTCAGTTTGCCAAACATCATCGTGTGTTTTCAGGTCCAAGAGTCAATAAACGGGCTAGTAGTCCTTTTGAGTTAGTTCATTCTGAAATTTGGGGTCCTTGTTCTGTAGTGTCTAAAACTGGATTTCGTTATTTTGTCACTTTTATCGATGATTATTCTCATGTTACTTGGCTTTATTTAATGAAAAATCGTTTTGAGTTATTTTCACATTTTTCTAATTTTTGTGCTGAAATTAAAATACAATTTAATCTTTCTATGCTTAACTTAAGAAGTGACAATGCAAAAGAATACTTATCCCACTCTTTTCAAACTTACATGAGTCAAAATGGTATTCTTCATCAAACTTCTTGTGTTGATACACCTTCTCAGAATGGTGTAGCTGAAAGAAAAAATAGGCACCTCCTTAAAACAGCTAGAGCTCTTCTATTTCAAATGCAAGTTCCTAAATCATTCTGGGATGATGTGGTTTCAACCGCTTGTTTCTTAATCAATCGTATGCCATCTTCTATCCTTTATGGTAAGCCTCCTTATAGTATTCTATTTCCTAATAAACCTTTATTTCTTATAAAACCACGAATCTTTGGGTGTACATGTTTTATCAGAGATGTCCGTCCTCATGTTACAAAATTAGATCCTAAGTCTCTTAAGTGTGTCTTTCTTAGTTATTCTCATCTTTAGAAGGGATATCGTTGTCATTGTCCTGATCTTAATCGATACTTGGTATCTACTGATGTTACTTTTTTCGAAAGCACTCGGTTTTTCTCTCTATCTTCTTCTTCAGAACAAGCTGAAGATGATGATTCGTTGATTTATACGACTACCAGCATAGTAGCTGCGGACTCTAATCCACCACAAATTCAGCAACCACCTATTCACCATGTCTATTCCAAAAGGCCGGTTTCCAGCGATATAAGGAGTTCCTAAAATAACAGTTTGGTGTAAATCCTTTGTAAGAATAAAAATATTTTTTAAAGCAATGTTTTTATTTAGAATTGCACCTTCAGTTTTTCCCGCAATTCTAATCTTTGAATTGTTAGCAGATGTGAGTCTTTCTCCTGTCTGTTGATGATATCTTTTAGGAACCAGCTCATAATTGATACAGTTGAGATATGCTCCTGTATCAAACAAAGCTATAGTTTCTATTTAAAAATCATCAGGAAAAACAAGTTTTATCTGAATCAGATATTTTCTTGAGGTTATTTCTTTTAATACATTAATAAAGTTTTCTGGAACGTTCTCAGAAACCTCAAGATTTTGAAAATCATTTTCTTCTTCAGAATTAGATTCACTATTTTGTTTAAGAATCAAGCTTTAGAGCAAAATAGAATCATTTTGCTATTTTTCTTTTAATTCTTTGAGTTCTGTTTTAATGGTTTTTGTTTTAGAGTTCTTGGATAGTAGGAAGAGGGCTCTTTTTCTTTTTCCCTTTTTCCAAGATCATAGTAAAATCATAGGTGTTCTTACTAGAAGAAGGGATGAGAGTTTCAATTTTTAAAATTTCTTTCAAAACTGGTTTTTGAATTTGAGGGTCATTAATATGCTGTCAAGCTTCAAGAAGAGCTTCTTGTTGCCTAGTGAGCATATTAATATTTTTTGGGTATCATCTAAATCTAATTCAGAATATTCGGATGAGGTTTTAATTTCATCAATTTGAAATTCTTCCTCGTCATTTGAAAATTCTGATTCAGAGGTTTCGACTAGAAGAGTTGAAATTTTCCTCAAAATTTCTTCTTCTATTTGGAGTTCCTGAAGTTTTTTAGAAACTTTACAATACTTTGAAGTGTATCCTTTTTTGCCACATTTGTAGCAAGTAATTTTGCTAAAATCTTTTTTGGGACTTTGTTTTAGAAAATTTGAAGAGGGATGGCCTTTTGTAGAAATTCTCTCTGTTTTTTGGCACCTTCCTATTTTTGTGAAAATGTTTTTTCTTACAAGATTTAGGAAAATCTTCTTTGCATTTTCCTTTGTAAGTGAGGGAAGGTTCTATGGGATTATACTTAAACTGGTTAGAAAAGCTACCTAGTTATTGTCTAGTTTCCTTCATTTTCCATTTGAGCTGTCTTTGAAGTTTAAGGTCATGGCAAATCTTTAATCCTTCTTTCTGAGTAAGGCTAACTAATTCGCCATAGGTGTAGAAATCATAAGGGATCTGGCCATTATGAGTTCCTCTGATAGTATTCCTAACTCTTTCACCTAGTATTTTAGGTAAACCAGCTAAGAATTTTTCTTTCCAGAAAGGTTGGTTTCAGTCTTCCCTAAGCATTACTCTGGTTAGGAAAGTGTCTTTATAAGTTTGGAAATTGCTAAGTTTGTTGCAGGTTAAATTGCTGAGAAGCTTAGCATTCTTATCTTTCAGAAGAGATGGGTCTCTTATGAAATGGAGGAAAATTGTAAGAATTAGGATTGACACAGGATCCTCAATAGGATTTCCTAGCTCATCTAAGATAGGGGTCCCTTCTGTTGTGGTCTGGATGGAACCTAGGATTTGCAGCTGCTGTGTTTGGGTGAGATGGTAATCCCACCATCCTTTAAGCTGGCCAGAAAATCTGGCTATAAGGAGCTCGATTATGGCTCTCTCAGAGGTACCACTTTGGGTTTTGTAGGCATTAGCTGCCATGGTCATCTTTTGTAAGAGACCAAGAATGTTGTACTCAGACATTCCATCTATATTCCATTCATAGACGGAGGAAGCATTGAACCTAGATTGGGTAAGGACATTATTTCTGTTTTCTATACCTAAATCTGGGGCAGTATTCCTCGGAGTATGCCAAGTTAATCTAGAGGCTTTCCATCACAATCTACTGATTTGGGAAAGTTTTTCAGTGACACTTTCAAGCTCTGAATCATTGGATTCATTGCTTTAGGCTTGATCTATGGCACTGATATTTCTATTGCTTTGAGGAGTATCAGGTATTAAGTTTTTGGAAGACTCGGAAGTGGTTAATTTGCTAAGCTGTTCTCTGACTACTCTAACAAACTCAGTTTGGTTGTGGAATTGGGCTTGACTAGGCTTTGAAATCTGGTAGGGTTTGAAGACGGGGTTTTTGAGTTTTTCTGTTTGACTTACCTCTTTTGGATGACCAGTATTGGGGATTGTAGAGGTTAAGACTGTAGGAAGTTTTTGAATTTGGCTTTCTATCCTAACCGGCTATTTTCCTATTGTGTTAAGATAGGTGTTTGAGAAATTGTTCTGTTGAACAATATTTTTGACATTTTTCTCAAGCTCTTCTCCTACTAATTTGTAAGGTGCTGCTTCGATTTCATTTTCCCCATATAAGGAATGGTTATCTTTCTAAGAGGAGGATGTTCAGACTGGATGGTTTGGTTTTCTCCTACCTTCCATTCTGGAGCTTTGTTCCTAATGGTAACAGGACTAATGAGTTTATCTTTGAAACGATAAGAGATACTATTTTCTTTACAATAAATCTGAAACCAATAAAAAAATATGATTTGGATATTGTTTTGTATGCAAAATTGGTAATATCTTTCTTGGATACTATCTTTTTCTTGTAGAAAATGCTTAAAAAACCAAATTTTTTTGAAATGGTTTTTCTTTGAATAGAAATCTTCATGTAAAAGCTTTTTATTGATTTGAAAATCTTTTGAAATTATGTTGATTTCTGCTTCTAGATTTTGGGTTATTGCCGATGGCGATGGTGAAGAGGGGGTAGAGATGGTCTGTATATCATCATCTTTCTTTGGTTCATTGTAAAAGGGTCTAGGGACATTGCTGGTTATCAACATTTTGTAATTTGGTGTTTGAGCTTCATATATCTGATGTTGAAAATCTCAGTAAATCTTGGTAATGTTTGTGATGAAGTTGGTTCTTTGTAAGGGGCATAAATAACAGAAGTTATATTTGATACCTTTCCAATATCTATGGTCGAGATAGAAGAATTGTCATTAGAAAATCTAGAAGAAGTTTATTTCCTGTTGAACGTGAGCTTTACTTTCCCATCCAAAAACTGGGTTATGTTTCTGAGATTGGTGTTTGGTTCTGTCTGCTTTGGTGATTCAGGTTAGGTTGCTCCTTCAAGGATCCATTCTTCTAGAAGAGTGATATCTTTCTATTGAATAGTTTTTAGAATTGTTGTGTTGGCTTTAGAAAGGTCTGTTTAGAGGAATAAGGTTTCTCTTTTCGGTGAGTGAAGTTTGTGTTTCAAACCAAAAGCAGAAATCATGGCTTTGTAATGTATTTTGAAAATCAAAGCTATCAGAATGGATCCTTCAAGCATTTTGTAATTATGTGTTTTTATTTGGAGAACAATACTCTTTAAAACATTTTTTTCATTTAAAGAAATTGTAATATTTGGAAAACAATTGAAACTAATAGGTCCTTTATTAAGGCTTGACTCGACGATACCTAATAAAGAATCATAAAAAATTGTAAACCTAGCGTCTCTAAGGACTGCTAAGATGGAAGTATCTAAACCTTATCTGATAAGAGGTTTTATTCCTACCTGGACAAGGCCTATGTGGATGTATTTATAGTCTTTTTCTTTATGTTTCTGGAGGGTTTTTGGATTTAGAAGATAGATTTCTTCAAAAAGCTTTGAAATTTGGATATCTCTTCCTTCAGTTTTGATAGTGAAATCTTTTTTGAAGATAGGAAACTTTGAAAACTCATAGATTTACTTCTTTTGAATCTTGGGTATTTCCCAATCACCAATATGCTTTGTAAAATCTTCAATAGTGATTTCCTCACTATTTACTAATCCTTTAGATCTTGAAGACTCAAAGGTAGAAGAGTTTGAAAAAGAAGACGGTCTACAAAAAAGAGGTTCTAAATTCATTTTAAAATAAATCAAAGTAACTTTCTAAACAAATATGAACCAAGACACTAGTTTTACTGCCCTTAAATCAAAACAGGACTTACTACTGTGCATAAATGAACAAGTTTGTTTAACAAGGATATGATGCAGTTTAAAATGATTCTAAAATCTCTTACATGCAGACAACCTTCTCTTCCTAGGAACTCTGAGGCTTTGATACCAAGGGGGATTCTTCTTTAACCTATCATAGAGGGGTTTAGCTAAACAGTTTAAATTTGGATAAAAATCCATAACATAATTTAAACTGCCAAGGAATCTTTGCAATTGACATATATATATATATGTTATGGGATTTAACCTAGTCTTATAACAAGCAGGGCCTTACTTTTAAGTTGGCCCTTAATTAGCCTTGTTTAAACTAAGTTAACTTAATTAATACATAAGCATAGTTATAGGGCCCTTATAGCCAAATATCATAGCCCAATTGTATTAAACTAATTGACTTTTAATTAGGTCCAATGTATAGAAGCTTAGGACCAATCTTAAGCCTCATTTTAATCTTAACTTTAAGCCCATTTATGCATGACCCTCAAAGGTTCCTAACATGTTGGCAATGAATTATGAATTATGAATTATGAATTAAACTCTTTTAATTTAATGTTAATACTATATTTAACTTAATTCAAATTTCATAGATCAAGATTGGCATCTAGCAATGCATCATGACCACCCAAATATGAGGAAGGATTAAAGTGCTTTAATCAATCTTTATAGTGAACAATCTCACACTGTAATTCAATCATTTCATTGTACTTTTATCCCAATTGATTCATAGAGCATGGATGCAAGTGTCAACTCTATAATTGAATCAATCATATTTGTTCTTGATAATTGCGTATAACATCTTAAATAAGATCTATGAAACACTTTTCATAATCTTAATTCAAACAATCTTGGTAAAGAATTTCCATGTTAAAGCATATCAAGAATCATTAGGATAAGATCCCATGACATATTACCTTGGACATTGAATTCTTTATTGATAACTTATTATCTTCACATGACTTCTACCCAATGACTATCCCTTGAGTGCTCCATGGATAGGAGAACATAAGATAGTATCAAAGTATAGTAATACTCATATAAGATAATATATTATTATCTCAAGTCTAAGGATCATGTCTTAAATGATTATCATAAGAGTATTGTCCACGGAAACTTAAGGTAAATTCCATATGGACTAGTCAGTAGGGTCGTGTTCAATGAACTTGTTCTTGAACCAAGCACCCATATGTTTATCTCGAAATCCCCATTCCTCAACCTTATGAGACAGATTGCTTACTCCACAAGTAAGTGATAACACATTATAGTAGTCTTCAGCGTTTGATCAATATCCAATGATCAATATTTAATTCTTGATCAAACATCGACTATGAATAAAGTTTAAGAATGTACGTAATGAGAAACTCATCATTATAAACTCGCTTTATAATTTCTCTTACATTTATTTTTACATTCCATAGTGTTCATCTCTAACGATTTGGATTATTCCTTAATAATACCTGACTACTCATACTATTAGAGTCTAACAATGCCTTTAGTATACTTGTATGCCATCAATTGTGATTTATAAATTAACACAGATCATATAACAACTCATTGTCTTTAGTGCATACTCTAACATAAAGATAGATCCGGATAAGGTAAAGGCTACTCAGGAGATGCCAGCACTAAAGACAAAAAAAGAGATCAGAGGATCTCTAGGAAGTCTATAATACATCAGTAGGTTCATTTCCAAATTCACAATGGTTTGTGATCCTATATTTAAGATTTTATGGAAACACAAACCTGTTGTGTGGGATGAGAACTATCAAATATCCTTTGACAGAATTAAAGAGTATCTTATGAAGCAGCCGGTACTGTAGCCACCGAAGGATGGTAAGCCGTTGATTCTACACTTGGCCTTGGAAGAGGAATCCATAGGGGAAATGGTAGTGCAGTGTGGGCCTAATGACGTGGAGCATGCGGTCTATTACTGCACTAAGAAATTTCTGCCATATAAGTCAAAGTATAACCTCGTACAGAAGACGTGTTTGGCCATGATATGGGCTACGAGCAACTTGAGGCACTATTTTTAGTCTTAAAGGGTGCAAGAAATTTGAAAGATAGACCCGTTGAAGTATCTATTTAAAGCTCTGTCTCTTACAGGGAAGCTAGCTAGGTGGTAATGCTTCTAATAGAGTTCAACATCGAATACGTTACCAAGAAGGTATTTGTGATAGCTTGGCCTAAAGAAGCGGTCCAACGAGGGCGAGAAGTGGATGTCGGGGCAAGGATAGGATGGCTGGACAAGAAGCAGCTTCTGGCGAGCTTCTGAGATGGTCGCACTCTAAAGTACGGGGGTACATGAATGAATTGAATTGCACATTGAAATGGGGTAGGGAATGGTTGAGTAACATATATGTAAAGAGTTGGAACTAACCACATGAGGTGCCTTTTGGTTGATTGGCTGTGGAGTTGTAGGAACTCCAAAGTTAAATATGCTTGGTTCAGAGAAATTCCAGGATGGATGACCTTCTAGGAAGTTTTCAAACCTGCCAAAAAGACAAAACCATGAGGCCAGTGAGGGCCAAAGCGGACAATATCTCATGTGATCTGGTTCCTGGTCGTTAAATATTTCTACACATTAAGCACTACAGCATGTGAGGTCCACCTAAGTCTAGCCCATTTTTGTTAAGCCCAACCCAAATTTCATTAACCTATTTTACTAATTAATTATGTAAAAAGTCTTCTTAGTCTAGCCAAATTTACAAGTTATGCTTTATTTCCAAGCCTTTTAAGCGTATATGGACTGTTTTTTTATGCAAAGGCCCAATTATGAGGTCTTTAAACCTAATCATGACCCAACTAATTATAATTGAAGCATGGTAAAGCCCACTAGGTTTATAATGAATTTAGATTTAAGCCTAGTTTACTATCCTTTAACCTAATGGACTACTTTTTATATTATGGTCTAATTTTAACCTAAAGTCTATATGTCCAGTTTTAATCAAGCAATCATAAAGCAAATATTTGGCATCATAAAACAAATATAAAGTTTAGAAAATTGAATCTAATTATTACAATCATCTTGCAACTAAAAAAAGAAAAGAAAAATACCTAAATACTAAGTACAATACACAATGAAAATACATCGAAACTCAAAAATCATTCCAAAATTGTGCACAGCCGATCGGTATAGGGCATAGAGCTGATCAGCTCAACATAGAGCCGAATTGGCTTTGCACTGAGACAATCGACTTTAGGAGCTTTGGATGGTTGTTTGTGATTTTCGTCATTTTTTCACACCTAAAAGCCAATTGTTACTACTCAGGCCCATGCCTCTTAGTGATGACATCATGGCTCAGGTTTGTCCTTGACTTTTCATTTTCTTTATTTTGATTAATTACTCATTTGCTTTTCATTCCACAGTTCATTCGCCGCACCCCTCAGTCTTAAGCCGACAAAGGGACAGTCTACTTGCCACTCCAGATCTTAACACATTTAGGGCTTCTCCACGGGTGCCGCATCTGAAGCACCTCACACAGTAATGTTAGATGTGGCGCTAAAAGTGCATTCCTCCCAAATCCAATGGTCTTCTACTAGAGTCCCGTTGGTGCTATAGAGCATTGGTTCACTATAGAGCACTGCCTTCCGCCAGAGTTTACTCCAAGCACTTGCACGCATATAAGTCATATTCCTCTTGATATTTTGCATCTTTCCATTTCTTGAAATGTTAGTAATACATAAAAATAGTCACACATGTCCATAGAGATCAGCTCGAGTACGTACATCGGTTGGTCTACGCTATGAAGATGCAGTTCTTCATCCTCGACGAGGATTGGCAAGTAAGAAATAATTTATGAAATGCAAAATGTGTTGCATATACGCATGTAAGAAATATATTAACTAATCTCCTGTTGAGTTTTCTTTAAAGGGACCATGAGAGTATGTAGGGCAGGTGGATGACCGATAATATCAGATTGAGGCCCAGCAGTATAGGATTGAGACTTTGACACTTCAGCTATCTACTTTGTAGACCTAGGGGATGGACACCAACTCTAATGAAGGGATAAGAGATTCAGTAGAGAGACCCCGATGTGAGCACGACTTTTTTCATTGAGCCTGCCCAAGAGATGCAATAATTATGTCACTATGTCAAAGGTTGTCTTATTTGTACTAGGCTCGATTCGAAGGTGAGCCGTGCTAGATGAGGTCTCAAGGGATCACAACAACCACGATGATCTCGAATTATCGAAGAAGACTAAAGTCACCATTCGGGTAAAATAACCGGGATAAATAGAGAGGGGCGAAGGACGGCTCGGATTCCTTACAGAGAGCCTAACTTTCCCCTTCCTAGAATTAGAGATCTGAGTTCGAAAAGTTAGGTACATGCTGGGAAGCAGTTAGGCACCCCAACACACCTAGACATACAGTCTAGCCTCCATTAGACTCTAAGGCTTTTGCTTTTCCTAATTGTACTACACTTGCTTGGTTACTACCCATTTCATTACAATGATATTTTATTATCTCATTTAATCATGCATAGCGTGAGGAAAAGAAGTTACTAACCTAACATACAACTACTTACATGTAAGGCACATTGGTGCCACTAGGCCTAAGGGAGGTACGTTGATACCTTAGATTTTATCTGACATGCCAAGATGACTAAATAGAATTAGGTTAATTAAGCATGTGGGTACCAAGTTTATTTTTATCTTTAAGCAGTTAGGTGAATGAAATATGGAATGAGGGAGACTTACATTAGTGAGCTAATTTATTTTAGTATGCATGTGTAGTGATCAATCAACCTAAGTCTAGCTTACCTTTAGCATATGAGGTGAGATCTAAATATACCAAAGCAATAAATAAAACAAATATAAAGAATGTTGAGGAAGGAATTAATAAGGTATAAAACAGATTAATGAAATATAAAGGGGGAATAGCGAATATCCAAATTAACATTAATCACACACATAAGCATATAAACACAAAGGCATCTAATTGGTCCCAAAGTAAGACTAAACCTAAGGTACCCTCATTAGAGATGGTTGAGCCAACTCCAAAGGAGCCTAACCTGTACTATGAAGATAAGAAGTTAGTAACACTCATAATGTTAATTAAAGCAACAAACATGTGGTTAAACACACTTAATATACAAAATCGCATTTCAAGCCTAAAACATATCAAGATAGTTATTTTATCGCTTAAAGGAATAAACTTTAAACATATAAATCAAATCCTATATATTTATAAACTAAACAAAATGTAAACAAACTCATTTTGAGGAGATGAAGGGACTTCTAGACTTCTAAACACCCAAGTGGATTCCTCAATGCTCTTGGACCTTGAGAAGACCTACAAACCAAAAGTTTTTAGCATAAAAAGAAGATGGTTTCTTTTATTTTGGTGGAAGTTAAGGTAGTTTTGGGAATGGGTATATAAATGCTTCTTTTAAGTTATTTGAGGAAGAAGGTAGCTTTGAGTTTTCTAGAATGGTTTTTTATTATTGAAAAAAATGTTGATAAAAGGCTAAATGAAGGTTTTAATGGATGTGTGATGATATTTGTCTTGGCTAAGAAAGGGGTTGCGTATCAAGGGGTGAAGAAGGTTTCAAGTGGGTTTATTTTTGGGTTTCTTGGAGAAAGAAGGTAGGTGGAAGATGGTGAAAGGAGTAGAGACTAAGGTTTTTTGCTTTTTCTATGAGAGAGTGTGGCTAGGGTTTTAGGGAAGGTTAAGGATGTATTCATATGTGAAAGTGAGTGCCTTTAGGATTTAGGGGGAGGCTTTTAATTAGTTAAAGTAATGGATGGTCAATGATGTATTTTTGAGAGTTTGGGAGTGTTATTAGATGATGGCACATGTCCCCATGTGGATACCACCACCAAAATGCATAAACTTGAGGAAGATTGCATTCTAGAAGCTAAGCCCATGTGGGCTTATCGCCTAAGCCATGTGGACTTAGCTAAACTCGCATGGACTTAGCTTAAGCCCACTTGGACTTAGCCTTACCCCACATGTGTTCAAGCTAGCCCACTATGGTTTTGAGTTGGGTGAGGTTTTCGAGTTCTAAGTTTGTGCTTTTTAATGGTTTCTAAGGGTTTTCACGGGTTCTTTCGGTTTTGAAGGTCCATTCCGAAGGATTCTAGTGTCCTTAGGTGCCTTTTGAAGCTTTCTTCCCTGCACTACTCAAAGTTCACTCTACCGAACTTGTCCTAGTATTGTCATCGGGCTTACATAACGGAAAGGCAAAAGTTAGGTAATAACAGTTTGCCCTCGCTTTGGAAAGCGAGTTCTTATGAAAATTAGTTTTGCATGTAAAATCAATTTTAAAGAATGATTTTGAATCAAAGCAATAATGGGTTAAATAATACTCGATGATGATCTTTGGATTTGAAGTTACACTTGTCGAGGTAGGAAGCATCGCTTTAGTGCTGTTATGAACATTGTTATATAGAGAAGACACCATCTTACCCTGAGGATAGGAGGCATTACGTCACCATCTCTTGCATTTTATAAAAGTTAGCATTTTACTATGGAATAAACCATCTTGCCACTTTGATTGGTTGGTAGGACAGGAAGTACCACCTTACTGCTTAAATTTATTGCAGGAGACACCATCTTGCCGTTTGTTGAAGTTTAATGAGACACCATCTTGCTACTTTAATTGGTTGGTTGGATAGGAAGCACCACCTCACTATCTACATTTATTTTGGGAAACATCATCTCGCCATTTATTGGAGTTGTAGGAGACACCATCTTGCTAATTTGATGTAAGTAGGAAGCACCATCTCGCTGTTGATAGATGAGCCCTAAGATAAAAGGCACCACCTTGCTATTTGCTCTGATTACGGGAGACACTATCTCACCAATTTTATTGAAACTGTAGGAGACGCCATTCCGCTACTGCATTATTAAATGAGCCCGTGTTAGAGAAGACACCATCTTGCTCTCAAGATAAAAGACATCACCTTGCTATTTGCTCGAGCTGCATGGTAGAACAAGAGGCAGCACCCTACTGTCTTCCTTTATTGTGGAAGACACCATCTCGTTGTTTGTGTGATTATTTATGAATGATAGCTGCTTGGAAGAACAGGAGGCACCACCTCATTGTCTTCTCTTATTTTCAGAGACACCATCTTACCATTTGTGTGATGAATTTATGGGTAGCGCAAGTGGCTTTGCCCCCTTGCTTTAGAGAGTGAACAAAGTGAAGTTGAACAAAGTAATTATTTATTTGCAAAGAAAACTTAGCCTCAAGAGCAGCATCTTAGTTGGAATGAGTGAATGATGTGAATTTGGCCTAGAACGCAATAATTTGATTACCTGAAAGGTAATGGACTATTTGAGTTGTGCTTGTAAGGTGGTTTGTACCAAGTCCTGTTTATTCATGAATGCATGTATGCATGATGTGCAATGATATCTTAGTTAATATGTGTGTGTGTGTGTTTGCTTGGTCGAGTGGCAAGAAGAAATGCTCAATAATGGCAATATCACCGTTTTTTAATATTTTTATTCTTGTTTTTATCCACATGGTGTTTGGCTCTCTATTGCCTTAAACGGTTACCTTTATTTGTATTGGATTTTGGATTATCGCTTACTTAATAGTAGTGAAGCATGTGTCTAAGGAAGAGTCATTTTAAACATATGTTGTCATTAGAAATACCATTATGATCGGCAGTCTAAATATGAGATATAGCATCTCTCATGTAAGCTAGTGAAGTCAAGAAGATGTGCCAAGATTCTTCAAGTATACGTGATGTCAAATTCTTTTAACATTGCCCATCTGATTTCAGCTATGCTCCTTTTTGTCTTGGCCACAATTTGTGGAGGAGAGATTGACCGTCTCTAATGCATATTGTTCAGTTCGTTAAGTGTTTATTGCCTACAATTTTTATTTCTCCCATTATTAGTCAGTGATGTGCGTAAAATACACACATCTAAATGGGGTTTTTAAGATTGATTTTATGGACATTTGGATGTGAATTGGTCTCAACACACACCCTATACGTATGTTTATGTGCATTAGGTCCAAAAGAGGTCAAAGGATGATAAAGGAAAGAATTGGAGCATAATTGGACATCAAAGCTGCCGAAACGAGCTAAATATGCCCATGTGGAAGGTTAACAGGGTTGTGTTGGATTCAACACTGGCCGTGTTGGATGCGTCAAACATGAAAGAAAAAGAAGCTTTTAGGGAGCACGACCACAGAGAGTAACACGGCCAGGAACACCAGCCCGTGTTGGGTACACGGCCAGGAACACCAGCCCGTGTTGGGTACACGGCCAGGAACACGGCCGTGTTGGATGCGACAGGGGGAGTTAGTTAAAAGAAAAAAAGAGACGAAAGAAGAAGGAGGCTAGGGTTAGAACGTCCCAAACCCTAATTTTTCTTTCCCTAAGGGTTTTCTAAGTTGAAACTAAGAGAAAAGGAGACTTGGATCAAGGTTTCAATCAGATTCCCTTCAAAGATCGAAGATTGGGCGAGGTTCGTCGATTGATTTTCAAATCGAGCAAGAGGAACAAGAATCGATTCAATTAGAGCAAAAGGATTTGAGGCTGTTTACTCTCATCTAAGGGTGTAATCGGGTTTTCTCTACCTTTGCTTATTGTTGTAATTGAATTATTGTGTATTTTGAGAATGAACATGATTAGCTAGATTGATTAAATCCATTGGGATTTCTTTACTATGTTGGCTTGATATTATATTGTTGGATTGTTTGAGTTGGTTTTGTATTCTTCTTATTTTCAGTATTAATAAGATAATGCATTATTCATGAAACGTTGTGAATTGTGATGTTTAGATTGCTTTATGAGATTGAGAAATCCGTTTGGCAATTGGAATTTTGAATAGCAAGGCGGTTAATAATCGCTTAGAGATAAGGATAATTAACTAGCTGGATTAAGAATTAACAAAGCTTAATAGAGGCGGATTAAAGCTTAATGCTAATTTAAGAATCAATTGTTAGGAAGAGATTCCAACTTTAGGTTATTAGGTTTAGGAATTCGGTTATCTCGAGAGAGAAACCGAATTCGGTTAAGAATTCATCCACGGGTAGCATAATTAGACTCACCGATCCTTTATCTTTTGTTTGATTGCCAACTAGGTTAGATTCCCTTTGGATTTGTCTTCTTGTCTTGATTATTTCGTTTATCAATCACTCTTGCATCTCCCTTAGGACTTAGCTTGTAGCTATTAGTTAGTTTAGAAATTATTTATCACTAATTTTAGGTTAATATAACAAAGAACAAAGGAGTAACTCTGGGCTTTCACTTTCCCAAGGAATACGACCTTGATACTTGCCATTAGTGCTAGACTGCATCGATAGGTACATTGCCTTAGATTGTAGCTAACACGAGTAGCACCCATCAAGTTTTTGGCGCCGTTGCCGGGGAATGTTTGAAAACTAGAGTGAAATTTGCTATTTGTTAATTTAGCCATTTTTTTCTTTCTTATTATTTTATGATTTTATTTATTTATTTATTTTATTTTATTTGTACATATTTATTTAGTTTAAGTTTAGGATTCAGATAGTGAATGATAAGGAGGTTCAATGCTAAACTCAAACTCTTTGTATGACGCATTGGAAAATGGGATTAGGAACCAAGAGAGTGCTAAAAATTAGGATACCCGTGCATCTTTAGAAGCTCAAGTGGAATCGTTTTGCAGGGCTACCGATCAACTCTCCACTCCTATCCTTTCATCTCAAGTTTTTTGTGAATTTTGTTGTGGTTTACATTTGAGTAATGATTGTCCATTGTGCAGTGATTTTACTCCTTATTCTTATAACTGTGAACAGGTGAATTATACGGGCAATTGGCCAAATGACTCGTATAGAAGCACCTATAATCAAGAGTGGAGCACTCATTCACCCTATGGATGGAGCTTAGATGGCCCAGAACCACCAAAATCTCAGCAACCACATCAGTAGCCTAATCTTGCACCTTCACCTCAAGATGAAGAGTTAGTGTCGGAGGAGCTGATGATGATGTTCATTACAAGTCTTGATGATAGATTCCAACAAACAGAGAGGATACTTGAAGATCAACAAGCCTCGATTAACAACATAGAGCATCAAGTAGGCTTAATCTTCAAGTTACTAGCTGAAGAGCAATTGGGAACTCCATCAAACGCTACTAAATCCGAGGAGCATTTGAGCGCCATCACTTTGCGTTCAGGTGAGAATTTTTCTGGTTTATCTACTATGTTTGACGATGATGCTTCTGTGCAGGATGATTTCTTGAACATGGAGATAGAACCAGAAAAGGAAGAGGCAAACATGATTCCTCTGAAAGACTATCAACAGGAATGTACAGTTGATGATGATGAGTTGCAGTTAGAGGAATTGTTGGTGGATTTTCCACAAGTCCCTTCGATGATGGAAGATGAGCACGAGTTATCCAATGAAAAAGTCTTGGAGGAGCTCGAGTTTCTTCTAGCAAGTGAACTAAGCCAGGGACTGAAGAAAACCATCGACACTCCTGAAGAGATTGCACAACCATCGATCCTTCCAATTGTTGAAACTCCAGCTTTCAAATTGGAAGAGCCCCTAGAGCATCATGACTACGTTCAATTATACGAGGAGCGAGTTCTACACATCATACTAGCAGCTTGCTTGACAGTCTGGAAGAGGAAGTCGACGATTATCCCTTTAAGCGGATACTTGAAGCCATTTGCTTGGAAGAAGGATGGATGGTCGTCGATCACACCCGTTTGCTTTTCACCATGAGTCCAGCTAAAAAGACTCATCACATAAAAAAAAGCGCTTTTAGGAGGTACCCCAAATTTTATTTTATTTCTTTTTCATTTTTAATTTTTTTTACCCTTTCATTTTGAAACATTTTATTAGTTTTAGTCTTCATATTTTATTTAATTTTTATTTCAGTTTCGATTTTAATTCCTTATTTTATTATTTGCAGTCACTCCTCCACCACAGACCAGCCAGCGCCTTGATATACCTGTTGATGCACCTCTTTTCACTCCGGAGCCATAATCAGGGCAGTATTAGTTTCTTTTTCCTTTTTCATTTCATATATTTTGTACACTGAGGACAGTGTGTCCTTCAAGTGTGGGGTGGTGATATCAATATATACTTACTTTCATGTTCTATTATTTTGTATATGAAATTCAGATCCTTTTCTAGTGTATATATCGCATTTCATATATGCCATCTCAGTTATTTGTTTATTCTTTGTGCAATCTTTTGTAAAATTTTGAAAATTTTTCACTTTGTTTCGATGCTCTTACTGTTGACTTGCTTTTGAAATCCTGTTTATGTCCATGTGATCGGGTAAAACCGATAGTGTTGAGTTTTGCGGAAGAATGTAAGATAATTAGTTTGAGTTTTTCACTAAGTTGCTTTGGCTTATTTAATTCTATTTTGATGATTTTTGTTTGGAACCTACTCAAAAGCACACTTGTGAGAAATTGAGCCTAAATTGTAAGCATACGCTTTATATGCTTGTATTTATTTCTTGTTGAGAGTGCCGATTACTGTCTTTACTTTTAGATCTTGCTCGGTAATGCTTATGAGGGCCACAAGGAGAGTTTAATACTTTGGTGTGATAGAGGCACTTAGGTTTTTCATTCTAGCCAAATAGCCTTCATTCGTTTATTGATTCTGTAGATAACCCCTTCTTTCACCATTTTTTTATCATATTCCATTACCACTTAGTTTTATTCTGCTTTGGGTTATGATTTTGCACATGAGTTGTTTTTATTGGAAATTTTTGTCTTGGGAATAGCTTTGGAATCTTGTAGCAGCTTACTTCAATCCAAAAAGAAATTCACTCTATTATGTGAATGTTCTTCCCTTATGAAAAAAAGAAAAAAAAAGAAAAAAAAAAGAAAGAAGAAAAATATAGAAATAGAAGAATAAGAGGGAAAGGTGATGAAAAGAAAGAAAGTAAGTGAGCTAAACATTTTGACTTGATTCCTACTTCCCACCTTGGACTACTGTTCATTGTTTATCCCTTATAATTTTTGTGGCTTGTGTGCATGTCATTTATCTCATTGCAGAACACCATAGGTTCAACTCTTACCAAATTTACCTACCCTTACCTAATCCCCATTACAACCCTTATAAAGACCTCTTGACATGGTGGTTGACTCTCCATAAGTGGTAGGAGTAGGATTTAAGAGCAAGCATATAGTAAGTAAGGCAGTAGTTGATGCATTGAGCGATTAAACACTACCCTTTAAACACTTTGAGTGATTTAGAGTGAATCTGGTGAGGAGTTGGTTCTGAATAACTTTGTTGAGACAGTATTTTATGAATTATTGGCATCTTGGTTGTGATACTTGAATTGATTGCTTCGTTTCTTTTTGTTTGACTTGCGCTTGTTAAGGATATGTGCAGTAGCTCTCTAGCTTGTCTGTCAGCTTAAGTGTTGTTTCTTAGTGATTTGTTTTCCTTATTTTACTTTTCATTGCTTGAGGACAAGCAATGAGCTAAGTGTGGGGTTATTTGATGTGCGTAAAATACATACATCTAAATGGGGTTTTTAAGATTGATTTTATGGACATTTGGATGTGAATTGGTCTCATCACACACCCTATACGTATGTTTGTGTACATTAGGTCCAAAAGAGGTCAAAGGATGATAAAGGAAAGAATTGGAGCATAATTGGACATCAAAGCTGCCGAAACGAGCTAAATTTGCCCATGTGGAAGGTTAACACAGCCGTGTTGGATTCAACACTGGCCGTGTTGGATGCGTCAAACATGAAAGAAAAAGAAGCTTTTAGGGAGCACGACCACAGAGAGTAACACGGCCAGGAACACCAGCCCGTGTTGGGTACACGACCAGGAACACGGCCGTGTTGGATGCGACAATGGGAGTTAGTTAAAAGAAAAAAAGAGAGGAAAGAAGAAGGAGGCTAGGGTTAGAACGTCCCAAACCCTAATTTTTCTTTCCCTAAGGGTTTTCTGAGTTGAAACTAAGAGAAAATGAGACTTGGACCAAGGTTTCAATCAGATTCCCTTCAAAGATCGAAGATTGGGCGAGGTTCGTCGATTGATTTTCAAATCGAGCAAGAGGAACAAGAATCGATTCAATTGGAGCAAAAGGATTTGGGGCTGTTTACTCTCATCCAAGGGTGTAATCGGGTTTTCTCTACCTTTGCTTATTGTTGTATTTGAATTCTTGTGTATTTTGAGAATGAACATGATTAGCTAGATTGATTAAATCCATTGGGATTTCTTTACTATGTTGGCTTGATATTATATTGTTGGATTGTTTGAGTTGGTTTTGTATTCTTCTTGTTTCGGTATTAATAAGATAATGCATTATTCATGAGACGTTGTGAATTGTGATGTTTAGATTGCTTTATGAGATTGAGAAATCCGTTTGGCAATTGGAATTTTGAATAGCAAGAACTGGTTAATAATCGCTTAGAGATAAGGATAATTAACTAGCCGGATTAAGAATTAACAAAGCTTAATAGAGGCGGATTAAAGCTTAATGCTAATTAAAGAATCAATCGTTAGGAAGAGATTCCAACTTTAGGTTATTAGGTTTAGGAATTCGGTTATCTCGAGAGAGAATTCGGTTAAGAATAAATCACGGGTAGCATAATTAGACTCACCGATCCTTTATCTTTTGTTTGATTGCCAACTAGGTTAGATTCTCTTTGGGTTTGTCTTCTTGTCTTGATTATTTCATTTATCAATCACTCTTGCCTCTCCCTTAGGACTTAGCTTGTACCTATTAGTTAGTTTAGAAATTATTTATCACTAATTTTAGGTTAATATAACAAAGAACAAAGGAGTAACTCTGGGCTTTCACTTTCCCGAGGAATACGACCTTGATACTCGCCATTAGTGCTAGACTGCATCGATAGGTACACTGCCTTAGATTGTAGCTAACACGAGTAGCACCCATCAGTTAGCCTTTTCAGATTTTCTTACTAACTACTATTTTCTCTCTTAAATGCCCTAACTTTTGCCTAAGTCATTTTATTGTGTTGGATTATTACCCTAGCATGCTTTATTTTATTCTCTTCATTTTGTATTTTCATTTCAATTATTTAGTCATTCATTTTTTTGTAGCCTTTTAGCCTGACTGAGTAGTCTAATCAAATTTTTTCTTGATTTGTAACTATTTTTTTAGATCAGAACCACGTTGGTTAGCTTGGGTCTTCATTTCTACTTATTTGTGCTTGTTTGGTTTGAGTTTTCTCGTTTTGCTCAACTGGCTTGGTGCATGGGTGGATTGGGGCAGATTTTAGTCCAGGCTTGTTTCATGGGATCAAGCAAAAGGTAATTCTATCTCTTTATTTATTTATTTATTGATTTTTTTTATTATTCTCACTCTTGAGAGAGTTAGGCAGGCTATGAACACGATCTCTTTAAAGGAGTCAGTGATACTTGAATTGAGGGAATGACACAACATGGGATCTCAATATGCATGTAAGATATTCAATAAAAATGCAAATTAACACCAGGCATAACAACCATACAAATAGACAAGCAACATTGATTATCCACTACAACAAACTATAAGTATTATTTATGAAAGCCATAAAGCCAATGAAAGTAAGGAAGCCTTCACTTAGGATTGGCGATCTGCCCCTCTTCAATGAACTTTTGAACCTCATTCCTCAAAATATAGCAGAGGTTGGTGTTATGACCAAGCATCTGGTGATATTTGCAGTACGCTTTTGGGTTATTACCCATGTGAGTCACCCCTGGCCTTATAAAAGGTGGGCTCAATAATTGGAGCTCTTGCAGCTTGGCGAAGTCTTGAGATAAGGGGACTGGGAACTTGGAATAATTCTGTGGTTAAGGGTCAAAATTTAGCTCGACCTGAGACACACTAACCTCCTTGGTCCCCGAGCTCCTTATCGAACCTCTCCTAAAGCTTCCTTTTTCGTGCTCAAGCTTCTCCAAATTCGAGGCACACTCCCTCAAATCCTCAAAAATCCTGAGAGGAATAAGTGCCACCTTTTCTTGAATGTGAGCAATGATGTGCGTAGTCTTACACATGTTTGCTTGCATATTATTGTGTATTTTCTTGCATTTATTGTGTTTCTATTCCAAGATCACCTGTGTTTTATGTCCTTTCGTGTTTCAAGAGATTTTATTGGTCCATCATCAGTGCTTTAGCGATTTTAGATCAATTTCGGGTGAAAATGGGCGGAATCAAAACCTTTTTCACTTTGGGTTGACTTTTGGGAAGTCAACACGGCCTGTGTTGGAGCTCGTGCAGAAATTCTAGGCCGTGTAGCTAAAGCACTTTGAAGCAACACATTTTTTGAGGGTACCACGCCCTAAAGCGCGACCCGTGTTGGTTAACACTGGCCAGAACACAGCTCATGTTAGCCAACACAGACAAGAACACAGACATGGTTGATTTAGTTCATTCTTCGAATTAGAGTCCAACACGGCACAAACGTGGCCTGTGTTAAGGGACACGGGCTGGAACACGCCCGTATTTGAGCAATGAATAAAAGGAATGAGCCAAAAAGAGAAAAGAGAGTTCCGAATTTGAGATTTTGACTTTTGATCTTCTGTTGTAATTTTCCTAGACGTGTTGTCAAGCATTTTAGAGTGCTTCTAAGAAACAGATTCCACCTTGGAACGTCAGATTCGTGATCTGGGTTTTGGATTGGACATTGAGGAGGAGTTTTGGAGCAGATCAAGGAGCAACTTTGGAGATCAACTGCAGTGTAGATCTAGGCTTTAAGCTGTTCATCCAATTCTAGGAAAATGGTGTATATATTTCGATTTCTTTATTCTTTCACTGTAATTGAATTCCTATTTGCTTTAAACATGAACATGTGTAGCTAGATTGGTTGAACCCATTGGGGTTTCTTGCTATGTTGGCTTTGTGCTGAATTATTGAGATTAGTTGAGTTTCCTTTCTTGTATTCTTTTTGTAATTAATAATTAAATCCAGTTTTCTTTACATTGAATGTATTGATTATTGTTCATTGAATTCTTTTAGCAATTGAGAAATTCTAATTAAGTTTGGAAATTTAATTGCAAGATCAAGTTAATTTTCACTTAGAGATAAGGTTAATTAATTTGCTGGATTAAGAATTAACTAAGCTTAATAGAGGCGAATTAAAGCTTAAGGCTAACATAATTATCAATCGTTAAGAAGAGATTCCATCTTTAGGTTCTTAGATTTTGGAATTCGGTTGTCTCGATAGGAAAACCGAATTAAGTTAAGAATCCGTCCACGGGTAGCATAATCGGACTCAACAATCTCTAATCTTTTGTTTGATTGCCAACTAGTCTAGGTTCCCTTTGGGTTTGCTTTCTTGTCTTAATTGTTCTATTTACTCATTCATTTTCACATTCCATTTAGAATTTAACTTTTAGTCATTAGTAAATCTATAAACCATCCGTCATTAATTTTAGGCTAGATAACAAAGAACGAAGTAGTAACTCTAAGATTTCAATTTCCCGAGGGATACGATATTTTAATACTTGCCGTTGTGTTAGGCTACATCAATAGGTTCACTGCGTTAGTTGTGATTGTATATGTAGTGCATCAAGTTACTGGCGCCATTGCCAAGGAACTTATTTGAAAACTAGAGTGAAATTTGCTATTTGTTACTTTAGTCATTTTTCTTTTATGTTTATGTTATTGCTTTTTATTTAAATATTCTTCTAATTATTTATTTTGGTTGTTGCTGCCTAGTTCATTTCAGGTAGTTTATGACCAGGAGTTCTAATCTTGCACTAGTAGACTCTCTGCCCGAACTAGAGCGATCCCTTAGGTAGCTGAGGAAGCGATTAGACGTGGAGGAGGAGGAGCAGATTTAGATTCCTATCCATACACCAGTAGACCTGGGAGATGGCAACAACAACGTCGCTGAAGCAAACATGAAAATGCACGAGTTTGCTAGACCTTCCCTAGAGGGGACGCACACTAGTATAGTGAGCCAACTGTTGTAGCGAATAACTTTAAAATTAAGCCAAATGTTATTCAGATGATGCAGCAGAGTGTACAGTTTGGGGGCTTGCCCAGTGAAGATCCTAATGCCCACATCACGAATTTCTTAGAGATTTGTGATACCTTCAAGATAAATAGGACTACTGATGATGCCATTAGGCTTAGGCTGTTCCCATTTTTCTTGAGGGATAGAGCAAAAAGATGGCTACAGTTCCTATTAGCTAACACTATCACCACCTAGAGTTCTTTGGCTGAGAAATTTCTTTATAAGTACTTTACTCCTACTAAGATTGCAAAGATGCGTAATGACATTTCTTCTTTTAATTGATAACTAAAATAACTAAGACAAGAAAGCAAATCCAAAGGGAATCTAAACTAGTTGGCAATCAAACAAAAGATAAAGGATTAGTGAGTCTAATTATGCTACCCGTGGATGAATTCTTAACCGAATTCGGTTTCTCTCTCGAGATAACCGAATTCCTAAACATAATAACCTAAAGTTGGAATCTCTTCCTAACGATTGGTTCTTAAATTAGCATTAAGCTTTAATCCGCCTCTATTAAGCTTTGTTAATTCTTAATCGGCTAGTTAATTATTCTTATCTCTAAGCGATTATTAACCAGTTCTTGCTATTCAAAATTCCAATTGCCAAATGGACTTCTCAACCACACAAAGCAATCTAATCACACAATTCACAACGTCTCATGAATAATGCATTATCTTATTAATACTGAAAGCAAGAAGAATACAAAACTAACCCAAACAATCCAACAATATAATACTAAGCCAACATAGTAAAGAAATCCCAATAGATTTAATCAATCTAGCTAATCAAGTTCATTATCAAAATCCACAAGAATTCAATTACAACAATGAGTAAAGGTAGAGAAACCATATTACACCATTGGATGAGAGTAAACAGCCCCAATTCCTCTTGCTCGAATTGAATCGATTCTTGTTCCTCTTGCTCGATTTGAAAACCAATCAACGAACCTCGCCCAATCTTCAATCTTTGAAGGGAATCTGATTGAAACCTTGATACAAGTCTCCTTTTTCCTTAGTTTCAGCTCAGAAAACCCTTAGGGAGAGAAAAGTTCGGGTTTGGGACGTTCTCCCCCGATGTTTGCTAATTGTGTTATCTACAATCTAAGGCAGTGTACCTATCGATGCAGTCTAGCACTAATGGAGAGTATTAAGGTCGTATTCCTCGGGAAAGTGAAAGCCCAGAGTTACTCCTTTGTTCTTTGTTATATTAACCTAAAATGAATGATGAATAATTTCTAAACTAACTAATAGCTACAAGCTAAGTTCTAAGGGAGATGCAGGAGTAATTGATAAATAAAATAACCAAGACAGGAAAGCAAACCTAAAGGGAACCTAAACTAGTTGGTAATCAAACAAAAGATAAAGGATTGGTGAGTCTAATTATGCTACCCGTGGATGAATTCTTAACCGAATTCGGTTTCTCTCTCGAGATAACTGAATTCCTAAACCTAATAACCTAAAATTGGAATCTCTTCCTAACGATTAATTCTTAAATTAGCATTAAGCTTTAATCCGCTTCTATTAAGCTTTGTTAATTCTTAATCTGGCTAGTTAATTATCCTTATCTCTAAGCGATTATTAACCAATTCTTGCTATTCAAAATTCGAATTGCCAAATGGACATCTCAATCACACAAAGCAATCTAATTACACAATTCACAACGTCTCATGAATAATGCATTATCTTATTAATACTGAAAGCAAGAAGAATACAAAACTAACCCAAACAATCCAACAATATAATACTAAGACAATATAGTAAAGAAATCCCAATGGATTTAATCAATCTAGCTAATCAAGTTCATTATCAAAATCCACAAGAATTCAATTACAACAATGAGTAAAGGTAGAGAAACCATATTACACCATTGGATGAGAGTAAACAGCCCCAATTCCTCTTGCTCGAATTGAATCGATTCTTGTTCCTCTTGCTCGATTTGAAAACCAATCAACGAACCTCGCCCAATCTTCAATCTTTGAAGGGAATCTGATTGAAACCTTGATACAAGTCTCCTTTTTCCTTAATTTCAGCTCAGAAAACCCTTAGGGAGAGAAAAGTTAGGGTTTGGGACGTTCTCCCCCGATGTTTGCTAATTGTGTTAGCTACAATCTAAGGCAGTGTACCTATCGATGCAGTCTAGCACTAATGGAGAGTATTAAGGTCGTATTCCTCGGGAAAGTGAAAGCCCAGAGTTACTCCTTTGTTCTTTGTTATATTAACCTAAAATGAGTGATGAATAATTTCTAAACTAACTAATAGCTACAAGCTAAATTCTAAGGGAGATGCAGGAGTAATTGATAACTAAAATAACCAAGACAAGAAAGCAAACCCAAAAGGGACCTAAACTAGTTGGCAATCAAACAAGAGATAAAGGATTGGTGAGTCTAATTATGCTACCCGTGGATGAATTCTTAACCGAATTCGGTTTCTCTCTCGAGATAACTGAATTCCTAAACCTAATAACCTAAAATTGGAATCTCTTCCTAACGATTAATTCTTAAATTAGCATTAAGCTTTAATCCGCCTCTATTAAGCTTTGTTAATTCTTAATCTGGCTAGTTAATTATCCTTATCTCTAAGCGATTATTAACCAATTCTTGCTATTCAAAATTCCAATTGCCAAATGGACATCTCAATCACACAAAGCAATCTAATTACAGAATTCACAACGTCTCATGAATAATGCATTATCTTATTAATACTGAAAGCAAGAAGAATACAAAACTAACCCAAACAATCCAACAATATAATACTAAGCCAACATAGTAAAGAAATCCTAATGGATTTAATCAATATAGCGATTATTAACCAGTTCTTGCTATTCAAAATTCCAATTGCCAAATGGACTTCTCAATCACACAAAGCAATCTAATCACACAATTCACAACGTCTCATGAATAATGCATTATCTTATTAATACTGAAAGCAAGAGGAATACAAAACTAACCCAAACAATCCAACAATATAATACTAAGCCAACATAGTAAAGAAATCCCAATGGATTTAATCAATATAGCTAATCATGTTCATTATCAAAATCCACAAGAATTCAATTACAACAATGAGTAAAGGTAGAGAAACCCGATTACACCCTTGGATGAGAGTAAACAGCCCTAATTCCTCTTGCTCGAATTGAATCGATTCTTGTTCCTCTTGCCCGATTTGAAAACCAATCAACAAACCTCGCCCAATCTTCAATCTTTGAAGGGAATCTGATTGAAACCTTGATCCAAGTCTCCTTTGTCCTTGGTTTCAGCTCATAAAACCCTTAGGGACAGAAAAGTTAGGGTTTGGGATGTTCTCGCCCGCTCTCCTTTTCTTTCCTCTCTTCATTCTTTTAATTTATTCCCCTTGTCGCCGCCAACACGGGCGTGTTGATGCCCGTGTTGGGGTCTTTATACCCGTGTTACTCTCTATGGCCGTGCTCCCTAAGAACTTATTTTTCTTTGATGTTTGATGCACCCAACACGACCGTGTTGGTGCCCGTGTTGGGAACACGGCCAGTGTTGAAACCAACACGGCCATGTTCTGCTTCCTCATTCGCATGCTTAGCTTGTTTTGGCAGCTTTGGCATCCAATTATGCTCCAATTCTTCCCTTTATCATTCCTTAACTTCTTTTGGACCTAATGCACACAAACAGACGCATAGGGTGAGTGTTGGGATAAATTCACATCCAAATATCCATAAAATCAATCTTAAAAACCCTATTTAGATGTGTGTATTTTACGCACATCAAATAACCCCACACTTAGCTCATTGCTTGTCCTCAAGCATTCAAAAGTAAAATAAGGAAAATAAACCACTAAGGAACAACACTTAAACTGACAGATAAGCTAGAGAGCTCCTGCACATATCCTTAACAAGCGTAAGTCAAACAAAAAGAAACGAAGCAATCAATTCAAGTATCACAACCAAGATGCCAATAATTCGCAAAATACTGTCTCAACAAAATTATTCAGAACCAACTCCTCACCAGATTCACTCTAAATCACTCAAAGTGTTTAAAGGGTAGTGTTTAATCGCTCAATGCATCAACTACTGTCTTACTTACTATATGTTTGCTCTTAAATCCTACTCCTACCACTTATGGAGAGTCAACAACCATGTCAAGAGGTCTTTATAAGGGTTATAATGGAGATTAGGTAGGGGTGGGTAAATTTGGTAAGAGTTGAACCTATGGTGTTCTGCAATGAAATACATGACCTGCACACAAGTCACAATAATCACAAGGGGTAAACAATAGATAGTAGTCTAAGGTGGGAAATAGGAATCAAGTCAAAATGTACACTCCGACAAGCAATTAAGCTCACTTACTTCCTTTCTTTTCATCACCCTTCCCTCTTATTCTTCTTATTATTATTTTTTTCTCTCTTTTTTTTCATAAGGGAAGAATATTCACATAATAGAGTGAATTTCTTTTGGATTGAAGAAAGCTGCTACAAGATTCCACACTATTCCCAAGACAAAAATTCCCAATAAAAATAACTCATATGCAAAATCATAACCCAAAGCAGAATAAAACTAAGTGGTAATGGAATATGATAAAAATAATGGTGAAAGAAGGGGTTATCTACAGAATCAATAAACGAATGAAGGCTATTTGGCTAGAATGAAAAACCTAAGTGCCTCTATCATACCAAAGTGTTAAACTCTCCTTGTGGCCCTCATAAGCATTACCGAGCAAGTTCTAAAAGTAAAGATAGTAATTGGCACTCCCAATAAGAAATAAATACAAGCATATAAAGTGTATGCTTACAATTTAGGCTCAATTTCTCACAAGTGTGCTTTTGAGTAGGTTCCAAACAAAAATCAATAAAAGAGAATTAAATAAACCAAAGCAACTTAGTGCAAAACTCAAACTAATTATCTTACATTCTTCCACAAGACTCAACACTATCGGTTTTACCCGATCACATGGACATAAACGGGATTTCAAAAGCAAGTCAATAGTAAGAGCATCGAAACAAAATGAAAAATTTTCAAAATTTTACATAAAATTGCACAAAGAATAAACAAATAACTGAGATGGGATAAATATCACCCACCCCACACTTAAAGGACACACTATCCCCAGTGTACAAAATATATAAGAAATGAAAAAGGAAAAAGAACTAATACTGCCCTGACTATAGCTCCGGAGTGAAAAGAGGTGCATCAGCAGGTATATCAGGGCGTTGGTTGGTTTGTGGAGGAGGAGTGGCTGCTCTCTGAACTCAATTGGGGAGACTCCTAAAATAGCTGATGAAGAACCAAAAGGAGCTGAAATAGATGGTCTGGAGGAAGACTCCGAAATATCAGAAGAAGGTGGAACATCTTGTGTACCATAGGCTCGTAGCGCAGGTCGCTCCTCTCTGAGTGCTACCAAGAGAGCATTCCTCAGTCTATACTCTGGTCCTAGCGGACCCTGCCTACGAGTCACCATCCCCACACTAATCAACTGGGGAAGTCCCAAAGTCTCCATCACCCCCAGCTCTGTCAAATGTGGTATCGCCTCCTCCAAAACTCTTAAGCTCCTAGCCAGTCGAGTAATGTAAGTCCCAAAACAGAAAAATACCTTCTTTGAGTTATTGCAGAAGGCACTGATCTGTCTGGCCAACAAATATCCCATGTCGACAGACTGGTGCTAATGCATGCTGTAAAGTATAAACAGGTCCGGCTGGGTAACTACAACACCGCTATCTCCCTTGCCAGTGATAGTCCTAGCCAGCAATGCATGCAAGTACCACAGTCCCTCAGGCAAGTTAGACCCCTTGGACTGGCTAGCACTGTACACCTCAGTGTCATCAGAAATCTCGGCCCACATCCGCGGATATGACACACCAGGCGTGTGTACACAGCAACTGTAAACCTCCCCAATTGCATCCTCGTCAGTCCACAAGACCAAGTGTACCCTAAACTGCTGTACACTCATCGTGAAAGTCTACTCGCTGATGCAGGCTGATCGCATCCGGTTGTTGGAAGTCCTGGCGGCTCTGCAGAAAGAAAGTGCTTGGCAAACTCCACGGTCAACTCCCTATATGTTGGTTCAATCATCTCAAAGAAATGCTAAAATAAGGCGTCTCGAGATGTCGGTGGTGCGGTGCAAGTCAAGCGGTCTCCGTCTTGGCCGATCTATCCTACGCCCCTTTCCCAAATCTTTGTGCCTCATTGATTGATATCTCTGCTCAAAGGTGGGCTGCCCTTGGAAAAGTAGGAATCGATGGCGCTGCGGTGGTCTAATTTGGCTTGAACTAGTCGGTGCAGCGCCTGACGATCGAGAGGAAGAGGAACCATCGGTCTGCCTCCTCTTGTAAACTCCTAATCCTCGTCTGGTGGACATGGTACCTGAAAAAGAAATTTTTAGTACTAAGGATCAATGAAATTCTGGCAGCATAACGGCATAAAATGGGCAAACCGAACGATTTAACTTGATAAAATTAAACCACTCAATGTCCTGCAAAGAAAATTCAATCCACAATAGTGCCAACCAATGCTAACCAATTAAATTTTCAATTCATCCACATGGAGTTTAACTTCGCCATAATCCATCACAAGGCAAACCAACATGCTAATATAAAACAGATACAACAGAGTTGACTATATATGACAGAGCCTATTGTTTAGCTGCCAACAATAATAATAAAGAGGAAAATAAAGAATTAATCACAATCATGAATAATGGTAGAAAAGAAAAACGGAAAATATGAGCAAGTTAAGTATATAAACTAAATTAAAGAAAACAAAAGAAAATTAAGCACAAACATGAATGTAAATGCATGCACCAAATAATAAAATAAGGAAATAAATTAAAAAAAATTGAAACACAAATTCGAACACAAAGAAAACAAAAGTTCGAACTAATATCAAAATAAAAAAAAAGGGAAAATGAAGTTGAAGGGTACTTACTTGACAAACGCAATATCCAAAGCCTTCAAGATGAGAAATAAGAAGTGAAAGAGTAAGAGAGGAGAGAATTGCTAAACTAAAGGGAGAGAACAAATTTTGGCCATTTCGAAATGAAGTGGTATATAATTGGACTTATCATTCCTTTATCTTTTATTTGATTGCTTACTAGTTTAGATTCCCTTTGGGTTTGCTTTCTTGTCTTGGTTATTTCATTTATCCATTTATTCTTGCATCTCCCTTAGAACTTAGCTTGTAGCTATTAGTTAGTTTAGAAATATTCATCATTCATTTTAGGTTAATATAACAAAGAACAAAGAAGTAACTCTAGGCTTTCACTTTCTCGAGGAATACGACCTTGATACTCGCCATGAGTGCTAGACTGCATCGATAGGTTCACTGCCTTAGATTGTAGTTGCATAAAATAGCCCATCATGTTTTTAGAGCCGTTGCGGGGGATTGTTTTGAAAACTATAGTGAAATTTGCTATTTGTTACTTTAGCCATTTTTTTATTATTTTATTTTATTATTTTTATTTTTATTTATTTATTTATTTTATTTGTACATATTTATTTAGTTTAAGTTTATGATTCAGGTAGTGAATGATAAGGAGGATCAATGCTAAATTCAAACTCTTTGTATGACGCGTTGGAAAATGCGATCAGGAACCAAGAGAGTGTTATAAATTGGGATACCCGTGCAACCTTAGCAGCTCGAGTGGAATCATTTTGCAAGGCTATCGATCAACTCTCTACTCCCATTCTTTCATCTCAAGATTTTTGTGAGGTGAATTATACGGGAAGCTGGCTAAATAACTCGTATGAAAGCACTTGCAATCAAGAATGGAGCACTCATTCACCCTTTGGTTGGAGCTTAGATGGCCAAGAACCACCAAGATTTCAGCAACTACATCAGCAGCCTAGTCTTGCACCTTCAACTCAAGATGAAGAGTTAGTTTCAGAGGAGCTAATGATGAGGTTCGTTGCAAGTCTTGATGATAGATTCCAACAAATAGAGAGGGTACTTGAAAGTCAACAAGCCTCAATTGAGAACATAGAGCATCAAGTAGGCTTGATCTTCAAGTTACTAGCTGTAGAACAATTGGGAATTCATCAAACATTATTGAATCCGTGGAACATTTGAGCGCCGTCACTTTGTGTTCAGGTGAGAAATTTTCTAGTTTATCTACTATGTTTGACGATGATGCTTATGTGCAGGACGATTCTTTGAACAAGGAGATAGAACCAGAAAAGGAAGAGGCGAACATGATTCCTCTGAAAGACTACCAACAGGAACGTACAATTGATGAAGCTGAGTTGCAGTTACAGGAATTTTTGGTGGATTTTCCACAAGTCCCTTTGATGATGGAAGATGAGCACGAGTTATCCAATGAAGAAGTCTTAGAGGAGCTCGAGTTCCTTCTAGCAAGTGAACCAATCCAAGGATTAGAGAAAACCATTGACATTCCTGAAGAAATTGCCCAACTGTCGATCCTTCCAATTGGTGAAACTTCAGCTTTCAAATTGGAAGAGACCTTAGAGCATCATGACTATGTGCAATTATACGAGGAGCGAGTTTTGCCCATTATATTGGCAGCTTGCTTGATAGTCAGGAAGAGAAAATTGACAATTATCCCTGTAAGCAGATACTTGAAGCCATTTGCTTGGAAGAAGGACGAATGGTCGTCGATCACGCCCGTTTGCTTTTCACCATGAGTCCAGCTAAGAAGACTCATCACATTAAAAAGAAGCGCTTTTGGGAGGCACCCCAAATTCTATTTTTCTTTTTTTAATATTCTACCCTTTCATTTTGAAACATTTTATTAGTTTTAAGTTTTCATATTTTATTTAATTATTATTTTCAATTCGATTATTTCTTTATTTTATTGTTTTCAGATTCTACCGAGGAGGCACTGAATTTTCACTACATCAGCCTCGATGGATGATCAAGGCAGTCCCCTAGATCTTTTTATTTTTCTAGATTTATTTACTTTATTTTTCATACATGTCATGCACTTGGATTGTATTGCGTTTGTTCTCTTAGTTGAGCATTCCATACGGGGTATCCATAACATTTTACACTAAGGACGGTGTGTTCTTCAAGTGTGGGGTGGTTGTGGGTAAACCTTATAATCCTACTCTCCCATATGGTTTTTAGATATATCTGAAATTGCTATCGCTAGGTGTTGTGTATTTTTAGGGGATGTTAGGACACTGTTTCTTTATGCACTTGAGTATGCTATTTTTGAGCTGATTGATGACTTGATTTATAGAATTGCAGTTACTTTTCTTTGTTGTTCATTGTCCTTGGAAAACAATTAATGGTGTTTTACACATTAGCCCTGTCGGGTTAAACTGGTGTTATTTAATTGTTTTTCAAATTGTCGAATTTTAACTTAGAACGTTGATAATGTCATATGCATGTGTTTCTTAAGTAATGATTCAATTAATGATGTTGCGAACCAATTGCATATAATACCACACCTCAAAGTGAGATTTTGAACCTGTTGAGCATTCATTATTCTTATGCTTTTTATATTTCTTGTTTGAGTGTGCATTGTACTTGACTTTGCTTCTAGAACTTGCTTTGTAATGCTTGTTGAAGTTACGTGAATATTGTGAATACCATGAGATGATTTCGGTGATTTAGGATTCACCACATTTAGCCAAAAGCCTACCCCCTCATGTTTCCATTAGTTAGCCAGTTTTGAGCCTTAACCTTTTCTTCATAATCTATACCTATACACTTCAATTATACCATTCCTTACATTTATCTTTCCTTTACCCTTATGCTGGAATCTTTTTTGTGATAGGCTCACCCTTATGTAGGATTAAAATGCCAATTGCTATGTTGGTAAATTCACCAAGTCTTTTTAAGATTTTAGATGCTTCCTCTGATCCAAACTGTATTTTTATTCTTTACGTATGCATCAGTTCTTATAAGCTGCTAGTTTATTATTCAAAAAAATGATGAAAAAAAAAAGAAAGAGAAGAAGAAAATAAACAAAATTCATTAATTATTTATCTTTCTATCGGATTTAGAGCATTTGCGAGCGTTATTCTATGAAGCAGGGATTTTAGTGAAAAATTCTTTTTGTATATTAGGCATTTAATCCTTTGAGCATATATTGTTGTTTATCGCATGAATTCCAGCATTTTCACACTTTTTTCCCAAATCTCCGTACCTTTACCTTAGCCCTATTACAACTTTGGTAAAGGCCCTTTTATTTTGGTATTTACTTATTCACAGTAGCGAAGATATGATTTATGAGAAAGCTTATAGTGAGCGGGTCTTGTGCATTTGCTTTAAGGGATTTGTTATTCACCTAATATACACTTTGAGCGACTTGAATGATCCCTGTGAGGCATTGGTTCGTGATGTTTGTGTTGAGTTGTCATTTAAGTTATTCATGCATTAATATTATTTCCATTCTCTATTAATGATTTGCAATTTGATTTATGATTGAGTATCCTTTGAGATGTGTTGAATACTATCTGTTGTGGACTAGGGGCATAAACTGTAAGGAATTGCTGACTGCAGTTTTGTGAGGAGAGTTGTTAATTGCTTGAGGACAAGCAATAACTTAAGTGTGGGGTGATTTGATATGCATAGTTTTACACATCTTTGCTTGCATATTATTGCGTATTTTCTTAGCAATTATTATGCTTTTATTCCAAGATCACCCCTGTTTTGTGTTATTTTGCATTTCAGGAGAATTTATAGGACCATCATCAGTATTTGAGCAATTATAGATCAATATATGCGAAAATGGAAGGGAATTCATTAAGATCGAACAAGAGCTCACAGTGCATACATTAAGCACGGCCTAGGTCAAGGCCGTGCTGATCACCACAGCTTGGACTCTAGTCGTGACCAACCATGAGATTTTGGACTTCAAAACATGGCATTTTGGGCACAGTTTCCATAGCCACCACGGCCTTCAGCACGACCATGGCATTTTGGGCTCAGCACTGGCGGGGGCACGACCATGAAGAAACCCTAATTAGTGAGATCCGAATGTTCAGCACGACCTGGACTTCGGCCGTGTTGACCAGCATGGCCTTAACCATAGCCGTGCTGAAACAAATATATAAGGAAAACTATTTTTTTAGGGTTAGGAAGCAAGAAGCAAGGAGAGAGCACTGGCGGTTGGTTCGGTTTTTGCATAGTGTTGAGTGCAGGAGAGAGTTATAGAGAGGAAGAACCCTGGAATCGCAAGGTTCCGAGTGCAAAATATTAGTGGAGTAATTCAAGAGGCAATTGAGGAGATTAATCATAGTGCAGATCCAGATTTGGAGTTGTTCGTCCAATTTGAGAGAAAAGGGTGTACATGTTTCATTTTCATTATTCTTCCATTGTAATTGATTTCCTAGTTGTTTTAACTTGAACATGTTTAGCTATATTGATTAAATCCATTGGGATTTCTTTACTATGTTGGCTTAATATTATATTGTTGGATTGTTTAAGTTAGTTTTGTATTCTTCTTGCTTTCAGTATTAATAAGATAATGCATTATTCATGAGACGTTGTGAATTGTGGTGTTTAGATTGCTTTATGTGATTGAGAAGTCCATTTAGCAATTGGAATTTTGAATAGCAAGAACTGGTTAATAATCACTTAGAGATAAGGATAATTAACTAGCCGGATTAAGAATTAACAAAGCTTAATGGAGGCGGATTAAAGCTTAATGCTAATTTAAGAATCAATCATTAGGAAGAGATTCCAACTTTAGGTTATTAGGTTTAGGAATTCGGTTATCTCGAGAGAGAAACCGAATTCAGTTAAGAATTCATCCACGGGTAGCATAATTGGACTTATCAATCCTTTATCTTTTGTTTGATTGCCAACTAATTTAGGTTCCTTTTGGGTTTGCTTTCTTGTCTTGGGTATTTCATTTATCCATTTATGCCTGCATCTCCCTTAGAACTTAACTTGTAGTATTAGTTAGTTTAAAAATTATTCATCATTCATTTTAGGTTAATATAATAAAGAACAAAGAAGTAACTTTGGGCTTTCACTTTCTCGAGGAATACGACCTTGATACTCACCATGAGTGCTAGACTGCTAGGTTGAAGCAGGAAAAGGTTGATCAGTAGTTTGGTTAGTTTTTGGATTTATTTAAGCAGCTGAGGATTAACCTACCTTTTGTTGAGGCTATATTGCAGATGCCCAAGTATGCGAAATTCTTGAAGTAGATTCTAAGCAACAAAAGGGATCTGGAGGACTTGGGACCAGTGACACTAAAAAAGGAGTGCTCAGCCATTCTTCAAAACAAGCTGCCAGTAAAATGGCGTGATCCAAGGAGTTTTCCTATTCCCTGTATTAATAGTGATTTGTATATTAGTGATGCTTTAGCAGATTTAGGAGCTAGCATCAATTTAATGCCTAGCAGCTTGTTTGAAAAATTAGGTTTGAGTGAGCCAAAACCTACTAGGATGAGCGTATAGTTAGCGAATAGGACTGTGGAATTTCCTAGGGGAATAGTTGAGGATGTACTTATTAAGGTAGACAAGTTTATATTTCTATTGATTTTGTTGTTATGGATATGGAGGATGAGAGTAACGTACCTTTAATCCTAGGTAGACCTTTACTTGCAACATCTAGGGCTGTTATATATGTGTGTGATGGGAAGTTATAACTTAGAGTAGGTGATGAGACTATTACCTTTGACCTTAGCACTTCTATGAGACATTCACTTGACCATGATGATACTGTATATTCTGTGGATGTTTTGGATGATATTGTGGGGTCTAAATTGCATGAGATATTACTTGATGACCCTTTGCAGGTGGCATTATAGGCTGAGGATGAGGAGGAGTTATCCAATGAGGATGTTTTAGAACAACTTGCTTGTTTGCTGGATAGTGAGCCCAGCAGGTCTGCTGACCATTTTGTTGATATTGAGAGGTCATGGGTGCAGAAATTGAGACCTTCGCTTGAGGAGCCACCAACCCTAGAGTTGAAGGAGTTGCCTAAGCACTTGACCTATGCCTATCTAGATGAGGCGGAGAAGCTGCCAGTGATCATTGCAGCTGATTTGACTCTTGAGAAGAGGGAGATGACTTTGGCCTCTCTCAGGAAGTACCCCAAGGCCTTTGCATATAAGATTGTATAAATTCCTAGAATCAACCCCAGCTATTATTCATATAAGATCCTGATGGAGGATAATTACAGGCCAGTGGTACAGCCACAACGAGGGTTGTATCCAAACATGAAGGAAGTAGTCAAAAAGGAGGTAATTAAACTTTTGGATGTAGGTTTGATTTATCCTATTTCTGACAGCTCTTGGATTAGTCCTGTGCAGGTTGTGCCCAAGAAGGGAGGTATGACGGTGGTTAAAAATGAGAAGGATGAGCTAATACCGACTAAGACGGTAACTGGTTTCTGAGTTTGCATTGATTATAGGAGGCTCAATGATGCAACTCGGAAGGACCATTTTCCCCAACCTTTTATTGACTAGATGTTATAACTTTTATTAGGGCATATATTTTATTGCTTTCTTGCCCATTTTTTAGGTTATTTTCATATTCCCATTGCACTTGAGGACCAAGAGAAAACCACTTTCACTTACCCCTATGGTACGTTCGCTTATAGGAGGATGCCATTCGGTTTTTGCAATGCACTTGCTACTTTCCAGAGGTGTATGATGACGATCTTCCATGAGATGATTGAAGAATCCATGGAGGTATTCATGGATGATTTCTCAGTATTTGGTAACTCTTTCTCCCATTGTTTGCTTAATTTAGAGCGTATGCTTGCACGCTTTGTAGAAGCTAACCTTTTGCTGAATTGGGAAAAGTACCATTTTATGATGAGAGAGGGTATTGTGCTAGGACATAAGATTTCATAAGCAGGGATGAAGGTAGATAGAGCTAAGGTAGAGACCATTGCTAAGTTGCCACCCCCTAGCTCGGTTAAGGCTGTCAGGAGTTTCCTTGGTCATGCAGATTTTTATAGAAGGTCCATTAAAGACTTCTCTAAGCTTGCTAGACCTTTGACTCGATTTCTTGTAAAAGATGTTCCATTTATATTTTCTAATGACTGTTTGTAGGCCTTTGAGTTACTTAAAGAGAAACTAACTACAGCCCATATTATGGTTTCACCTAAATGAGGGCTGCCTTTTGAGCTAATGTGTGATGCTAGTGATTTTGTAGTTAGAGCTATTTTAGGATAGAGGATTGAGAATAAGTTCCAACCTATTTATTATGCTAGCAAGACATTGACAGATACCCAAGAGCAGTATACCACTACTGAAAACGAGTTGCTTACTATGGTATACGCGTTCGACAAGTTTCGCTCGTACTTGGTGCTATCCAAGATCGTGGTCTACACGGATCATTCGGCATTAAGGTACTTGTTTGGAAAGTATGACGCTAAGTCGAGACTCATTCGTTAGATTTTACTTTTGAAGGAGTTCGACATTAAGATCAAGGATAAGAAGGGTGCAGAGAACTTGGCCACAGATTACCTTTTGAGATTGGAGAACCCGAGCCTATATGCACTTGATGAGAGGGCTATTGATGACAGTTTTCCAGATGAGTACTTGTGCACCATTCAGGTATCTTCAGATGTCCCTTGGTTTTTCGATTTTTTAAATTACTTGGTTGCAAAGGTTTCAAATTATTGAAGAAATTCTTTGCTAATTTGAAGTACTACATTTAGGAAGACCCTTTTTTGTTTCGAGTTTGTGCAGACCAAGTGATTTCATGATGCGTATACAGGGAGGAGATCCTTCAGATTTTGAGGCATTGCCATAATGGACCAACAGGAGGTCACCAAGCAACTAACCACACTACTAGGAAGGTTCTGGAGGCTAGATTCTATTAGCTTACCATTTTTCACGATGCTAGAGCATTCGTGCAAGTTTTTGATGCATGCCAAAGGTCAGGTAACATTTCTGCTCGTGATGAGATGCCCCAAACAAACATTCAAATGGTTGAGATTTTTTATGTTTGGGGCATTGACTTCATGGGGCCCTTTCCTTCTTTCTTTGAAAATGAGTATATCCTTGTTGCTATTGAGTATTTCTCTAAGTGGCCGAAAGCACAAGATTTCTAGACTGATGATGCTAGAGTTGTTACTAAGTTCCTTAAGCGATTGTTTGCTAGGTTTGGCATACTTAGGGCACTGATTAGTGATAGAGGGACTCATTTTTGTAATGCTCAACTAGAGAGAGTACTTCAGCGATATGGAGTAACCACACAGGTTTTATACACCCTATCTTCCGCAGACTAGTGGGAAAGTAAAGGTTACTAATAGGTATTTGAAATGCATTTTAGAGAAAACCATGGGGGTGAGTAGGAAGGATTAGGCAAATAAGTTAGATGATGCACTTTGGGCATTCAGGACAACCTATCGTACCTCTACAAGTTTTACACCCTATAGGTTTGTGTATGGGAAAGCCTGCCATTTACTTGTTGAGTTAAAGCACAAAGCCCTTTGGGCCTTAAGAACTTGTAATTTTTATGTTGATTCTACAGGTAAACAGAGACAATGATAGCTCAATGAGTTGGATGAGTGGCGTCAGCACGCATATGGCAACTCATTCATCTATAAGGAGCGGACTAAGAAGTGGCACGACAAGCGACTAAGGGGCTCCAAGGAGTTTCAAGTTGGGCACCAAGTTTTGCTCTACAATTCATGTCTCCGTTTGTTCCTAGGGAAGCTCAGGAGTCGCTGCTCAAGGCCGTTCGTGATCCAGCAGGTGCTCCCATATGGCATAATTGAGTTCATCATCCCGATAGGGGGAGTTTCAAGGTGAATGGCTGTCGTTTGAAGTATTATCATGGAGACTCGCTTGAGGTCGAGGAGCGGATCAATATGGTGTTGCTTTAGCGAAATTGACTTTTTGCATGAGTCCAGCTACACGACTTGGTCAAAAGAAGCGCTCTGGGGAGGCATTCTCGAGCTTATCCTTCACATTTCTGTATTTCATTTTGAGAATTTAATTTATCCTTTATACTTAGCTCATTTTTATATTTCAATTGGTTTGGAACTTAGCTCCTTTCGCTTTTATGTTGTTTTGGGTGAAAAATTCTTTGGTTGTTCAAACTATTGAGTTATACAAGTGTTAGTGCAAAAAAAATGGAGTAAAAGCACGTTTCTGGGCTTCAATACAGTTTCAGACACGGCCCATGCTGCTGTACACAGCCCTTGCCCAACTTCACAGGGCGTGTTGGATGTGAAAAATGAAGTTACAAGGTTCCCGAGAGTCACATGGTCTATAACACGGCTCGTGCTAATTTACACGGCCCGTGTCATAACTGTGTTAATTTTAAGGCATTTGAGAACACGGTCTGGTTGGGAGCACGGCTTGGACACAGCCAGTGTCATGCACACGGGCAAGAACACGGGCGTGTCGGCAGCATCGGCAATAAAAAGGGGAGAACACGGGCGTTTGTTGTTTCACGACCGTTTAAGAACAAAAATCTTTCTGATTCTTCTATTCTCTCGAGTATTCTCTACAAATTTTCAATTTTTGTGCAATTTTCTCACATTTTACCATCAACCAAGTAAGTTTTCTTTTTTATTTTCTAATTTCTTTTCGTTATTAATAGTTAGTTGTTATTCTTTTATTTAGTTTTATTTTTTTTCCTTTCTTTATCTTCTCTGTTTATCTATTTGATATTATTTTGCTTAATGTTCTTTGAATTTTATTTTATTATTTTATCTTTTTTATTTTATTTTATTATTTTGTTATTTTATTTTAATATTTTATTTTATTATTTTGTCTTATTTATTTTATTTTATTTTATTATTTTGTCTTATTTATTTTATTTTATTATTCTGTCTTATTTATTTTATTTCATTTTTAGTTTAATTCTTATTATGTAATTTTGCTTGTTCAGTCGTTATGTTGTCAAAATTGTGGCTAAAATTTCTATGCTGCTTGAATTATTTATCTACTAGCATGCTTTATTTTCTGTGCTTCTGTTAGTGACTAATATCTTTCCAAGTACAATGTCAGAACGCACCAGATAGCAGCCTCCATGACAAGCACACTACAAGAGACGTTGCATAGATGCAAACGCTTCTTCTTCATAGCAATAGGCTCCAACACTAGTGGAACCAGCACAATCGCTACAGCCAGCCAGACCAAAACGACCCTTGGCACTACTAACCCCCACGTGACACCAGCTGCTTACATTTCAATCCCCACACCATGAGTAGCGCCTTCCAAGCCCTTCGATGGAAGCAAGTCGGGACTGGACGGTGTATTGACTTCACCTTGCTAGAGATGATCAGACTAGCCTTGGAGGTTAGAGAGCTCTTTGAGACCTTACCATATGCTCGATTCTTCGACATCATCGAGCCTACCTACTAGGAGCTTACTATAGAGTTCTGCAGTACCTTATTTCTACAGCAGCAGATCACTGATTGGCATTAGCACTCAGCAGGAGATCTCTAGAGAGGCCTACCAGGGGTGCTTATATACTCACCCCATCCCTTATGAGAGGATGTGGGACGAGATTATGACCAGACTAGAGCATTACTACCTGAGTCGCTCGAAGGTGTCCAGCTTTCCAGACCGGCTCCGATATCTGCATACACTTCTGGTCTACACCATTATAGGCAGAGGGGAGAGCTTTGGGATAGTGATGCAAACTGATGTCTTCATCCTTTGGGCACTACACCGGTGGAAGAAGCTAGATATGGGCTACCTCCTAGCAAATCAGATCAGGACCTTCGTGAGGGAGTCTAAGAAGATTCATCTCTGTTTTAGCCCCTACATCACATGTCTGGCTAGGAGGATGGATGTTCTGGATGATTGTTTGAGTGATCTGACTAAAATAGGGGATATGTTACCAGTAGGAGTCCGCAAGATGGTTAACATGCGGATGGTGACAGCTTCTCAGTGGCCCCTCGGTGTTGAGTAAAGATTAGTCAACCGAATCCTGCGGGAGGTTAGGGAGGCCCGGGCTAGAGCACCACAGGACCTCACTGTGGACGTACCAGAGATACGACCTCGAGATATACCTAATCCAACACGTGTTTTCGCCCCCTCTCCTGATGCTTCATCTTCAAACACTGCAAGCACCTCTAGTGCTCAGATAAGCGTTCTTGCACATCGCTTAGACAGACTTTCAAACCTTCAGCAGGAGCACTTCATACTCTTTAAAACATTTTTATCATTTAAAGAAATTGTAATATTTGGAAAACAATTGAAACTAATAGGTCCTTTATTAAGACTTGACTCGACTGTACCTGACAAAGAATCATAAAAGTTTGTAAACCTAGCATCCCTAAGGACTACTAAGATAGAAGTATCTAAACCTTCTCTAGTAATGGGTTTCATTCCTCCGTGGACAAGGCCTATGTGGATGTATTTATAATCTTTTTCTTTATGTTTATGGAGGATTTTTGGATTTAGAAGATAGATTTCTTTAAAAGGCTTCGGAATTTAGATATCTCTTTCTTCAGTTTTGATTGTAAAATCTGTTTTGAAGATAGGAAACTTTGAAAACTCATAAATTTGCTTCTTTTGAATCTTGGGTATTTCCCAATCATCAATATGCTTTGTAAAATCTTCAATAGTGATCTCTTCACTATTTACTAAATCTTTGGATCTTGAAGATTCAAAGGTAGAAGAGTTTGAAAAAGAAGACAATCTACAGAAAAGTGGTTCCAAATTCATTTTAGAACAAATTAAAATAACTTTATTTTAAACAAACATGAACCAAGCCACTAGTTTTACTACCATTATGTCAAAAACGGGTCTTACTACTATGCATAAATGAACAAGTTTGTTCAACAAAAATATGATGCAGTTGTTTAAAACGAGTTTAGAATTCCTTTTATGCAAACAACCTTCTCTTCCCAGGAACTCTGTAGGCTCTTATACCAATGGGGGTACAAGGAAACAACAAGTTTTTGATGTGCAGGATCCTCAAACGAGGCAAGCACAGAGCATACACTTGTTATAAAAATATGCACAATGAGTAGAAGGAAACAACAAGCTCTTATTAATAAGTGAATATACAAACTTTAAAATGAAAGCTTTAAAATGAAAGCTTTAAAAAGAAATATAACTTACAAGAGTAGTAGAATACAAGAGGAAGGGATTTCTCTCTCACTCACTATCACTCTTTTTTCACTATATTTCTAATGGTAGAACTTGAAGAATACAAGACTTTCTTGTGATTTTTCAGTCTACCTTCTTCTTTGATAACTTCTCTATTTATAGAGGTCTTCAGCTTTTAGCTTCAATAATTCTTTCTTTGGATGCTTTTGCTAATGGAGTAAGGGGATCCATTATTTTTTTGAAATGAAGCAGAAATTGTATGCCATGCTTCAAAGTAATGGAGTCTTCGTCTTTTTCTTTTCAGAAATAATGGTGCAGAAACTCTTGTCTTCTTTCTTTTGAAAATACCTTTTCTTATATATATGGGTTTTTTGACCTATTACAGAAAATTACCATGGGCTGCCATTCCTGGTTTTCAGCCCAAGGGCTTTAAATATTTTATTTTATGGACTTAAATATCCCAAAATAATCATCTTCATTCAAGTCACCATCTAAGTCAATGGCTGCTGAGCTGGTGCTTAAAGAGGAGAACGAAGCTTTAGACTTTCCTTTAGAGGAGGCAATTTTTTACAACTGCTTGATTAGTTGTAGCAAATCTTCTTCCGTTTGAGCCGCCGCCAGTTTTGGAAGCATAAAAGATTTATGTGCCAGGAAGGTAGTTTGTTCTTTAGGTGCTGGCAAGAAGCTATTCTTTGTAAGAAAATTTTGGACCATCTTTGGAGATAATTTTTCTTGGTGGTTGAATTTGGAGATAATTTTTCTTGGTGGTTGAATTTGTCCCACAATTTTATTTTGAATCTACGGGTAAGTATGACTACTCCATCTACTGCTTGGTTGAAATGGAAATACCACACACATACCCAAGGGAGGAAGAAGTTTGAACAAAATAAAAACAAAGGGGGAGATTGTCTTTCTATTTTGTTCGGTTTGTAATGAGCTTTGAAAAGGTTAAATAAAGGGAGTACTTATGGCATTATGGTTTCTGGAATGTTACCATAATAGTTCCACCATTGTTTAAACCAATATGGGATTTTTGATATTTGGATTGTGCTTGTGTCGAAGTAGAGAAGCCAAGAATGACTATGTCCTTCATTTTGCAAGAGAAAGGTATTAAACTAGGCTTGCTGGTAATCCCAATAATTAAAGGTTATACTGAGACTTGAAGGGTAGGTGTTTTGAAGGGTGGTTGGGAAAGATCTTGAAAAGTGTAATTCCATTCCCCAATCTGAAGGGTGAAGGATTCTTTGAATGGTACATGTGGAATAAGCTGGGTCTTTATGGTCTTTGTGTTTTTTGAAATGTTTAAACTTTGCAGAACCAGTTACCTCTAGGATAGACTGGTAATAAGACTGAGGTTTTGCTTTATTTCAGGGTTTAAAATACCATCCTTGAGGAAAAACTTTTGAAACTAATTTTGAGGGGCTTTCTGTACAGAATCCCTCCTCAACAGTTAAAATGCTTTGAAAATTTTGTTTTTCTATGTATTCATTAGTTTTAAAAAGTTTTGTTTGAGATAAAACTATTTCTTGTGAATTTGTTTTTGAAATGCTTTGAGAGTTGTGAGATAGGTTTTGTGAGAAAATTACTATCTCAGGTTTTGAAAGAGGGATAGGGAGTATACCTTTACCCTTGGTTGAAGAAGAAGATGACTTTGGAGAAATCTCTTGCTGGACTTCAGCCACTGGTTTTGTGTTCGAATATTCTTGGACTATTTTCAAAAACTCGGGAGGTTACTGTGCAAGCCATTCCTGAATTTAAAATTGCTTTTAGGCTGGATCTTCTTGGCTTTTATTTAATTCTTCCTATATGATCTCAGTCCAGGTTTTGATTGGCTTTGAAGAGGAGGGAATAATCTCCTTCTTAGGGCTTTGATCAGCTTTCGTATTTGCTTTTGGCTTCTCTTCTTTATCTTTTGCTCTTATTTTTCGCGGCATTGTCACTCCTATTTCTGAAAGAGTTCTCTGGTTAGAAAGTCTATTATTGAATTTGGATCTCCTCTTATGTATTCAATTTCAAAATCAAAAACAGAAAGAATAGCTTGCCATCTGGCAAAAATCTATTTTGAAGCTATGTTTTGAACATATTTTTGCAATACTTCTTTTGCAGATTTACAATCAATCCTTAAAAGAAATTTTTGATTTAAAAGATCACTTTGAAACTTTGAAATGCATAGGACTATTGAAAGAATTTCCTTTTTAATGGTTGAATAATTTCTTTGAGTATCATTCCAATGTGCAGAAGTAAACTGGACTATGCATTTTTTATTGTTTTGAATTTGTTTAAGAATTCCACCATAACCTAAATCTGATGCATCAATTTTGACTATTTTGAATGCAGATAGGGTAATAGTTCCCCGGGAGATGTAGTGCCCAAGAAATCTAATTTTCGTTTGGAATAATGATACTTTGGATTTGGAAACAACCAAACCATTTTTCTTAACAATATAGAAAAATGTCTCTAAGTGTTTGAAATGTTGTTCCAGAGAATTTGAAAAGATTAGTACATCATCAATGTACAAAATGCAAAACTTTGAATAGGGATTAAAAATGTCATTCATAATTTTTTGAAATTCAGAATGAGCATTTTTTAAACCAAATGGCATTACATTCTAGTCGTACTGGCCAAATAGAACTGTAAATGCAGTTTTGTAATGATCTCTAGGATGAATCTGGATTTGCCAAAATCCCGACTTCATATCAAAATCTGGATTTGCCAAAATCCTGACTTCATATCAATCTGGATTTTGATTGAATCCATTGGGATTTCTTTACTATGTTGGCTTAGTATTATTTTGTTGGATTGTTTGGGTTAGTTTTGTATTCTTCTTGCTTTCAGTATTAATAAGATAATGCATTATTCATGAGACATTGTGAATTGTATGTTTAGATTGCTTTGTGTGATTGAGAAGTCCATTTGGCAATTGGAATTTTGAATAGCAAGAACTGGTTAATAATCGCTTAGAGATAAGGATAATTAACTAGCCAGATTAAGAATTAACAAAGCTTAATAGAGGCGGATTAAAGCTTAATGACGCATTGGAAAATGGGATTAGGAACCAAGAGAGTGCTAAAAATTGGGATACCCGTGCATCTTTAGATGCTCGAGTGGAATCGTTTTGCAAGGCTACCGATCAACTCTCCACTCCTATCCTTTAATCTCAAGTTTTTTGTGAATTTTGTTGTGGTTTACATTTGAGTAATGATTGTCCATTATATAGTGATGTTGCTCATTATTCTTATAACTATCAACAGGTGAATTATACGGGAAGTTGGCCAAATGACTCGTATGGAAGCACCTACAATCAAGAGTTGAGCACTCATTCACCCTTTGGATGGAGCTTAGATGGCCAAGAACCACCAGAATTTCAGCAGCCTAATCTTGCACCATCAACTCAAGGTGAAGAGTTAGTGTCGGGAGGAGGCCGATGGCGAGGTTTATTGCAAGTCTTGAGGATAGATTCCAACAAACAGAGAGGATACTTGAAGATCAACAAGCCTTGATTAAGAACATAGAGCATCAAGTAGGCTTAATCTTCAAGTTACTAGCTGAAGAGCAATTGGGAACTCCATCAAACGCTACTGCATTCGAGGAGCATTTGAGCGCCATCACTTTGCATTCAGGTGAGAATTTTTCTGGTTTATCTACTATGTTTGACAATGATGCTTCTGTGCAGGACAATTTCTTGAACATGGAGATGGAACCAGAAAAGGAAGAAGCAAACATAATTCCTCTGAAAGACTATCAACAAGAATGTATAGTTGATGATGCTGAGTTGCAGTTAGAGGAATTGTTGGTAGATTTTCCATAAGTCCCTTTGATGATGGAAGATGAGCACGAGTTATCCAATGAAGAAGTCTTGGAGGAGCTCGAGTTTCTTCTAGCAAGCGAACCAAGCCAAGGACTGAAGAAAACCATCGACACTCCTGAAGAAATTGCCCAACCATCGATCCTTCCAATTGTTGAAACTCCGACTTTCAAACTGGAAGAGCCCTGAAACATCATGACTACGTGCGGTTATACGAGGGCGAGTTTTGCCCATCATCGGCAACTTGCTTAATAGTCGGGAAGAGGAAATTGACGATTATCCCTCTAAGCGGATACTTGAAGCCATTTGCTTGGAAGAAGGATGGATGGTCGTCGATCACGCACGTTTGCTTTTCACCATGAGTCCAGCTAAGAAGACTCATCACATCAAAAAGAAGCGCTTTTGGGAGGCACCCCAAACTTTATCTTTAATCTCTAATATTTTAACCTTTTGTTTTGAAACATTTTATTAGTTTTAGTTTTCATATTTTATTTAATTTTTGTTTCAGTTTCGATTTTAATTCCTTATTTTATTATTTGCAACCACTCCTCTACCACAGACTAGCCAACACCCTGATATCCCTGATGATGCACCTCTGTTCACTCTGGAACTATAGTCAGAGCAGTATTAGCTCTTTTTCCTTTTTCATTTCTTATATTTTGTACACTGGGGACAGTGTGTCCTTCAAGTGTGGGGTGGGTGATATTTATCCCATCTCAGTTATTTGTTTATTCTTTGTGCAATTTCTTGTAAAATTTTGAAAATTTTTCACTTTGTTTCGATGCTCTTACTGTTGACTTGATTTAGAAATCCTGTTTATGTCCATGTGATCGGGTAAAACCGATAGTGTTGAGTCTTGCGGAAGAATGTAAGATAATTAGTTGAGTTTTGCACTAAGTTGCTTTGGTTTATTTAATTCTGTTTTGATGATTTTTGTTTGGAACCTACTCAAAAGCACACTTATGAGAAATTGAGCCTAAATAGTAAGCATACACTTTATATGTTTGTATGTATTTCTTGTTGAGAGTGCCAATTATTGTCTTTACTTTTAGAACTTGCTCGGTAATGCTTATGAGGGCCACAAGGAGAGTTTAACACTTTGGTATGATAGAGGCACTTAGGTTTTTCATTCTAGCCAAATAGCTTTCATTCATTTATTGATTCTGTAAATAACCCCTTCTTTCACCATTTTTTTTTATCATATTCCATTACCACTTAGTTTTATTCTGCTTTGGGTTATGATTTTGCATATGAGTTGTTTTTATTGGGAATTTTTATCTTGGGAATAGTTTTGGAATCTTGTAGCAGCTTACTTCAATCCAAAAAGAAATTCACTCTATTATGTGAATGTTCTTCCCTTATGAAAAAAAGAAAAGAAAAAGAAAGACGAAAAATATCTAAAAAGAAGAATAAGAAGGAAAGGTGATGAAAAGAAAGAAAGTAAGCGAGCTAAACATTTTGACTTGATTCCTATTACCCACCTTGGACTATTGTCCTTTGTTTACCCCTTGTGATTATTGTGACTTGTGTGCAGGTCATGTATTTCATTGCAGAACACCATAGGTTCAACTCTGACCAAATTTACCTACCCTTACCTAATCCCCATTACAACCCTTATAAAGACCTCTTGACATGGTTGTTGACTCTCTATAAGTGGTAGGAGTAGGATTTAAGAGCAAGCATAGAGTAAGTAAGGCAGTAGTTGATGCATTGAGCGATTAAACACTACCCTTTAAACACTTTGAGTGATTTAGAGTGAATCTGGTGAGGAGTTGGTTCTGAATAATTTTGTTGAGATAGTATTTTGCGAATTATTGGCATCTTGGTTGTGATACTTGAATTGATTGCTTCGTTTCTTTTTGTTTAACTTGTGCTTGTTAAGGATATGTGCAGGAGCTCTCTATCTTGTCTGTCAGTTTAAGTGTTCTTCCTTAGTGGTTTATTTTTCTTATTTTACTTTTGATTGCTTGAGGACAAGCAATGAGCTAAGTGTGGGGTTATTTGATGTGTGTAAAATACACACATCTAAATACGGTTTTTAAGATTGATTTTATGGACATTTGGATGTGAATTGGTCCCAACACTCACCCTATGCGTCTGTTTGTGTGCATTAGGTCCAAAAGAAGTCAAAGGATGATAAAGGGAAGAATTGGAGCATAATTGGAGCCTTGGGCTGCCGAAACAAGCTAAGTACGAGCAAGAGGAAGGCCGAACATGGCCGTGTTGGTTTCAACACGGCGTGTTCCCAACATCGCAATCACGGCCGTGTTGGTGCTTCAAACATCAAAAAAACAGAAGTTTTAGGGAGCACGGCCACAGAGAGTAACACGGGCATCAACACCAGCCAGTGTTGGGAACACGGCCACCAACACGGCCGTGTTGGCAGGCGACAGGGGGAATTAGTTAAAAGAAAGAAGAGAGGAAAGAAAAAAGGAGAGCGGGGGAGAACATCCCAAACCCTAATATTTCTCTCTCTAAGGGTTTTCTGAGATGAAACCAAGGGAAAAGGAGACTTGGATCAAGGTTTCAATCGGATTCCCTTCAAAGATTGAAGATTGGGCAAGGTTTGTTGATTGGTTTTTAAATCGAGCAAGAGGAATAAGAATCGATTCAATTCGAGCAAGAGGAATTGGGGCTGTTTACTCTCATCCAAGGGTGTAATCGGGTTTTCTCTACCTTTACTCTTTGTTGTAATTGTATTCTTGTGGATTTTGATAATGAACATGATTAGCTAGATTGATTGAATCCATTGGGATTTCTTTACTATGTTGGCTTAGTATTATTTTGTTGGATTGTTTGGGTTAGTTTTGTATTCTTCTTGCTTTTAGTATTAATAAGATAATGCATTATTCATGAGACGTTGTGAATTATGTGTTTAGATTGCTTTGTGTGATTGAGAAGGCCATTTGGCAATTGGAATTTTGAATAGCAAGAACTGGTTAATAATCGCTTAGAGATAAGGATAATTAACTAGCTGGATTAAGAATTAACAAAGCTTAATAGAGGCGGATTAAAGCTTAATGCTAATTTAAGAATCAATTGTTAGGAAGAGATTCCAACCTTAGGTTATTAGGTTTAGGAATTCGGTTATCTCGAGAGAGAAACCGAAAGAATTCGTCCACGGGTAGCATAATTAGACTCACCAATCCTTTATCTTTTGTTTGATTGCTAACTAGTTTAGGTTCCCTTTGGGTTTGCTTTCCTTTCTTTGTTATTTTATTTATCAATTACTCCTGCATCTCCCTTAGAATTTAGCTTGTAGCTATTAGTCAGTTTAGAAATTATTCATCACTAATTTTAGGTTAATATAACAAAGAACAAAGGAGTAACTCTGGGCTTTCACTTTTCCGAGGAATACGACCTTGATACTTGCCATTAGTACTAGACTGCATCGATAGGTACATTGCCTTAGATTGTAGCTAACACAGATAGCACACATCACTTTGGTAGGGATTTGTTTTTCACTAAATTCCTTTTCATATGGTAAATCTATCATATGTTGTTCTCTTTTTCAGAAAGCATTTGGAAGATATGAAAAAACTTCTCTTTCGATTTTTTCTTATAAATCAGAAATCCTCTTTTGAACAAAATCATTTTGCAATTGGCTTTGGATTTTTTTTAAACTCATATCTTGTTTCAAATGGAATAATTGGGTTTGCTTTCCTTTAATTAAAGAATTTATCTCAAAATTATAAATCGAGTGAGCTTTTATAAGATTGAGATTTCTTTTCTTAGGTTTTTCTAAAAAAGGAAAAACAACTTTTGAACCCTTAACTTTCAAAATGATACCATCAGTACTTACTTTGAAGGGAGTAATCAAATTAATAAAAGGAGTCCTCAAAATAACTGTTTGTTGCAAATCCTTTGTAAGAATGAAAATATTTTTTAAAGCAATATCTTTGTTTAGAATTGCAGCTTCAGTTTTTCCGGCAATTCTAATCTTTGAATTATTAGCAGAGGTGAGTCTTTCATTTGTCTCTTGATGATATCTTTTAGGAACTAACTCATAGTCGATACAGTTGAGGTTTGCTCTTGTATCAAATAATGTTATAGTTTCTATTTGAAAATCATCAGGGAAAATGAGTTTTATCTGAATTAGATATTTTCTTGAGGTTATTTCTTTTAGTACATTAATAAAATTTTCTAGAACGTTTTCAGAAACCTCAAGATTTTGAAAATCATTTTCTTCATCAGAATCTTATTCACTGTTTTGCTTAAGAATCAAGCTTTGGAGTAGAATAGAATCATTTTGTTGTTTTTCTTTTAATTCTTTGAGTTCTGTTTTAATAGTTTTAATTTCTTTTTGGAGTTCTTGGGTAGTAGGAAGAGGATGCTTTTGCCTTTTTCCTTTTTCCAAAATCATAGTAAGATCGTAGGTGTTCTTACTAGATGAAGGGATAAGGATCTCAGTTTTTAAAATTTCTTTCAGAACTTGCTTTTGAATTTAGGGGTCATTAATATGCTTGACAGCTTCAAGAAGAGCCTCTTGTTGCCTAGTGAGCATATTAATATTTTTTGGAATCTCATCCAAATCTTTGGATGAGGTTTTAATTTCATCAATTTGGAATTATTCCTCATTATTAGAAAACTCTGATTCAGAGGTTTCAACTAGAAGAGTTGAGATTTTGCTTAAAATTGCTTATTCTATTTGGAGCTCTTGAAGTTTTTTAGAAAACTTACAATACTTTGAAGTATATCCTTTTTTGCCACATTTGTTAGTAAGTAATTTTGCTAAAATCTTTTTTGGGATTTTGTTTTGTGTATTTTGAAGAAGATGGTCGCTTGTAAAAACTTTCCTTTTTTTTGGCAACTTCTTGCTTTTGTGAAAATGTTTTTTCTTATAAGGCTTAGAAAAATCTTCTCTACATTTTTCTTTGCAGGCGAGGGAAGGTTCTATGGGATTATACTCAAACTGGTTACAAAAGCTACCTAGTTCTTGTCTAGTTTTCTTCATTTCCCATTGAGCTGTCTTTGAAGCTTAAGATCATGGCAAATTTTGAGTCCTTCTTTCTGAGTAAGACTAACTAATTCACCGTAAGTGTAGAGATCATAGGGGATTTGGCCATTATGGGCTTCTCTTTCACCTAGTATTTTAGATAAACCAGTTAAGAATTTTTCTTTCCAGAAAAGTTGGTTTAAGTCTTCTCTAAGCATTACTTTGGTCAGGAAAGTATCTTTATAGCCTTGGAAATTGCTAAGTTTTTTACAAGTCAGATTGCTGAGAAGTTCAGCATTCTTATCTCTGAAATGAGATGGATCTCCTATGAAATGGAGCAAAATCGTAAGGATTAGGGTTGACACAACATCCTCAATTAGATTTCCTAATTCATCTAAGATAGGGGTTCCTTCTATTGTGGTTTGGATAACACCTAGGATTTGTAGCTGATGTGCTTGAGTGAGATGGTAATCTCGCCATCCTTTAACCTGGCTTGAAAAACCGGCTATAAGGAGTTCATCTATAGCTCTATCAGAGGTACCGCTTTGGGTTTTCTAGGCATTTGATGCCATGGTCATATGTTGTAAGAGACCAAGAATGTTGTACTCAGACATCCCATATATATTCCATTCAAAGACAAAAGAGGCATTGAATCTAGATTGGGTAAGGACATTATTCCTGTTTTCTATGCTTAAGTCAGGGGCAGTAGTCCTAGGAGTATGCGAAGTCAATCTAGGAGCTTGCCATCCCAATCTACTGATCTGGGTGGGGCTTTCAGTTACACTTTCTAGTTATGAATCATTAGATTCATTGCTTTGGGCTTGTTCTATAGCACTGATATTTCTACTACTTTGAGGAGTATTTGGTATTAGGTTTTTTGAAGACTCGGAGGTGGCTAACTTGCTAAGCTATTCTCTAACTGCTCTAGCAAACTCAGTCTGCTTCTGAAATTGGTCTTGACTAGGCTTTGAAATTTCATAGGGTTTGAAGACAGGATTTTTGAATTTCTCTATTTGACTTGTCTCCCTTGAATGACCAGTATTGGAGATTACAGAGGTAAAGACTGTAGTAGGTCTTTGAATCTGGCTTTCTATCCTAATCAGTTGTTTTCCGATTGTGTTATGATAGGTATTTGAAATTCTTTTCTGTTGAACAATATTTTTGATATTTTTTTCAAAATCCTCTCCTACTAGTTTGTAAGGTGCAGCTTCAATTTTGTTTTCTCCATAAGGAATGGTTATCTTCCTAAGAGGAGGATGTTCAAACTGGATGGTTTGGTTTTCTCCGACCTTCCATTTTGGGGCTTTGTTCCTAATGGTAACTAGACTAATGACTTTATCTTTGAAAGGATATGAAATACTATTTTCTTTGTAATAAATATGAAACTAATCAAAAAATGTGATTTGGATCTTGTTTTGCATGCAAAATTCATAGTATCTTTCTTGGATACCATCTTTCTCTTTTAATTTTTTTTTTAAAAAACTAAAGATTTTTGGAATGGTTTTTCTTTGAATAGAAATCTTCATGTAGATGTTTTTTATTAATTTGAAAATCTTTTGAAATCATATTGATTTCTGCTTCAAGATTTTAGGTTATTGTCGATGGTGATGGTGAAGAGAGGGTAGAGATGGATTCTATGTCATCGTCTTTCTTTAGTTCTTTGTAAACAGGTCTAGGGACATTGCTTTGGTAATCAACATTTTATAATATAGTGGTTGGGCTTGGCAAATCTGGTGTTGAAAATCTTGGCAATGTTTGTGATGAAATTGGTTCTTTGTAAGGGGCATAGATAACATAAGGTATATTTGAAACCCTTCCAATATCTATGGTTGAAATTGAAGAATTATCATCGGAAAATCTAGAAGAAGTTGATTTTCTGTTGAACTTGAGCTTTACTATTCCATCTGGAGACTGGGTTATATTTCTGAGATTAGTGTTTATTTTTGTCTGTTTCGGAGATTTAGGTTGGGTTGCTCCTTCAAGGATCCATTATTCTGGAAGTGTGATATTTTTCCATTGAATAGTTTTTAGAATAGTTGTGTTGGCTTTAGAAAGGTCTGTTTGGAGGAATAAGGTCTCTCCTTTTGGTGAGTGAAGTTTGTGTTTCGAACCAAAAGCATAAATCATGGCTTTGTAATGTAATTTGAAAATCAAAGCTACCGGGATAGACCATTCAAGCATTTTATAATTATGCATTTTTATCTGGAGAATAATACTCTTTAAAACATTTTTATCATTTAAAGAAATTGTAATATTTGGAAAATAATTGAAACTAATAGGTTCATTATTAAGACTTGACTCGACTGTACCTAACAAAGAATCATAAAAATTTGTAAACCTAGCATCCCTAAGGACTACTAAGATGGAAGTATCTAAACCTTCTCTAGTAAGGGGTTTTATTCCTACCTAGACAAGGCCTATGTGGATGTATTTCTAATCTTTTTCTTTATGTTTCTAGAGGGTTTTTGGATTTAGAAGATAGATTTCTTCAAAAGGCTTCGAAATTTGGATATCTCTTTCTTCAGTTTTGATAGTAAAATATGTTCTGAAGATAAGAAACTTTGAAAACTCATAAATTTGCTTCTTTTAAATCTTGGGTATTTTTCAATCATCAATATGCTTCGTAAAATCTTCAATAGTGATCTCTTCACTATTTACTAAACCTTTGGATCTTGAAGATTCAGAGGTATAAGAGTTTGAAAAGGAAGACGATCTACAGAAAAGTAGTTCTAAATTCATTTTAGAACAAATTAAAATAACTTTATTTTAAAAAAACATGAACCAAGCCACCAGTTTTACTGCCCTTATGTCAAAAACGGGTCTTACTACTGTGCATAAATGAACAAGTTTGTTCAACAAAGATATGATGCAATTGTTTAAAACGAGTTTAAAATTCCTTTTATGCAAACAACCTTCTCTTCCCAGGAACTCTGTAGGCTCTAATACCAATGGGGATACAAGGAAACAACAAGTTTTTGATATATATATATATATATATATATGTATGTGTGTGATTAAAGTCAAATTAGCACTACATAATTATAAGTTAGAAAAGCTAACAGATTTAGTACTAATAATAAATGATATATATTCTTTTGCCAATAAGTAAAATTTAATTTTCCTTTGCAACAAAACTAATGAAAATTCATAATTTTAATTCTTTTATTATTTTATTATATGTATGTGTAAATATATATGTTAATATATATCTATGGATGTGTATATATAGTTTATACATAATTAATATTATTTCTGATATATATATGTATACATATATGTGTTATTTTAACAAAAATTATTAAATGGCTTAGTGATAGAATGACCTTATTTTTTATAAAAGGTCTAAATTTTAAGTTCCATGAAGAATAAAATGATGAATAATATCCTTAATGAGTCTAAGAGGGTAGGGTACCCGTGGGTACCATACTCGATACTTGTTTAGCTAAATGGGCACCGGATTCGGGTTTAGATACCCTACTCGTATCCGTTTACATAATCAAATTCGGGTAAAGAATATCCGTGTGTTCAAATTCAAACCCGACACGGGTAGTAAAATTAAATCCCAAGCCCATTTATTACTACCTGAATTTGTCCTATAGAGTGCAGTCGGAGTTGGTACTTGAAAATACCCACCTGATTGCCATCCCTAATGACAAACGAACTAGTGTGGATAAGCATAATAGGGAACCAAAGGAAATTACTCCAACCTTATTGGGAAAAGATTTGAGCTTATGTGTGGAAGGAGCAAAAATTACTGAACAAGCAGCTAACAAAAGTATACCTAGGCAATACAAAACGAGATTTATCCAAGAGCCAAAGGCAAATCAATCTACTCTATGTAAGGAATTTTCCATTGATTATAGTCTTCATGGTAGAATACTTCACAAGTTCATAGCTCAGTGTTTAGTTATGAGAATGGGTATGTGAGCGACTAGGATCACTACAAGTTTGGGGTCCATTCTTCGTACTAGACTTGTTTCGAAATAAGTAGTTCGGTTGAGGGCCCTAATGGATTATGAATAGCCTTAAGACTAAATCGGAGAAGGGTCACCACCTGATGAGATCGGGACAGTTTCAAGAGTGAGGATGATGGCTTTGTACTCCTCGCCGAGAGCCTAAGTTTCCCTCTTCCTAAAATCAGAGATTCTAGGTTCGCAAAGTTAGGTACAGATAGGGAAGGTTTACGAAAGCACCCCTATCTGCCTAGACGTTGAAGTCTAGCCTCCATTAGGTCTTTTTTTGAGTGAATAACATATTCACATGATTATATTAGGATTTCTTTATTTAACATGTTGATTTTATTAGATTTTGAGTATGATAATAAAAACATGTAGAGCTTGGAATCTGATAATGTGATTATATTGGATTTTGAATCTAATTAGTTTAATGATTAGGGGAACATAATTAAATCACATTTATGCAACTGAATTGAATTTTAGGGTTACATGCTTGAAATCGGGAATTTGCCTAAGAACATTATTAGCCTATTATAAGTTTTGATTTCTAGGACTTACATGTTTTTTTGGGTTTTCAGCCTTAGATTCCTTTCTTTTATGTTGTTTAATCAAATTTAATTCTTTGTGCATTTCAAAATTAGCTTCTAGGCATGAAAAGTTGAAGAAATTTATAGAAAGACCATCCAAGCCCCTTAGAATCAATCGGCTCTATGCCTTAGACCAATTGATTATGTACAATTTAGGCCTAATTTTTGAGATTTTGATATATTTTCGGTGATCTTATATACTATACTTAGGATTTAGGTGTTTTTTTTCGTTTTTAGTTGTAGGAAAGGTTGTAATGGCTAGATTTAATTTCATGCACTTTTATGTTTGTTTTATGCTTGATATATGCTAAATAACTATAATGTGATTGCATAATTAAAATTTGGACACATAGACCCTAGGTTAAAAATTGGACTCAACATCACAGTTATAGTGATTTAGGTTAATCATATGGTAATTAGGCTAAATCTAAAATCAATATAGACCTAATGGGCTTTGCCATGTTTTAATTAATTAATTGGATAATATTAGATTTAAGATTTAAGATCATATAATTGGTCTTTGCATAAAAAGTAGTCCATCTTGGCTTAAAAGGCTTGAAAATAAAGGACAACTTGTAAATTGGGCTATACTAGGTAAAACCTTATACACAATTAATTAGTAAAATAGGTTAATTAAATCTAGGATGGGCTTAATGAAATGGGCTAGACTTAAGAGGACTTTATATGTTATAATGGATACTTAGTAAATATAAACTACTGTATTTATAGGGAATAGCTTGTTAAATAATAAAATTAAAGACTAAGATACACAAATAAAGAAGTTAGCTTCTGGATCCATCTCTAGATGTGGCAAAGCTTCCTTATGGAATCTAATACGCCACTCAAAATAGTAAAAGTGTCTTGGAGAATTACACTGGTGGCGACTCCATCTCGGCGCTAGTCTCTTTAACTAATTAGCGTGTTAGGTTGAAAACCCTTGCATTCTCGTAATCGCTAGAGACACTCGGGTGCGCACTCGAAACCGCTGCCCATAATGGCGAATCCGCTAGGGATAAGAGAAGCTAATTCTGGTGTATGTTTGTCTTTAATTTTATAATTTAACGAGTGATTCTTGCATCATTTTCATGGTTACATTTTTCGATCCCAATAGCCCCAATAGGGTCAACTAATGGTTCTTTGGTTCCACTAGAACCTTGGAATTGCGACACTGGTTAACCATCATTCACATATAATGAGTGAATTTTCTTCATTGTATGGACCCTTGATTGGGGAGACGAGCCAAGGAAGAATTTGTTTTACCTGTGGGAGCCTTTTATCCTTACTCAAGACTCAGCTCACAGTAATGATTGTAGTAATCTCCCATAAGAACCCTATTGCTTGTTATTTGAGATTTTCTTCCCTTACAAGTACTTAAGTTCACATATTAGAAAGCCTTGGCCCAAAAACATGTGGAATCAGGCCCCAAGCTCAAAATATGTAGGTTTATACTCATACTGAAAAACGTTGCCTTGTTTGTTTTAAATCTTCTTTGAAAGTTAATGGCATAAGCGTCGGGCCTACTATCCCCTATTGATAGGAAGTCCAGCCCCGAAATCCTAGAAAGAAAGACTCACCATAAATCGTGTGGTGGAGAAATAAGGTAGGAATAGACACTCCTTTGGTTTGGAAGAGGCAAGATAGCGGAAAGCTAGAGAGAATACCTATCTCACTAAGAATCTGAACTATGCTAGAGCTCCTCATAAAGCCAAGACATCAAGCTTCCACTAATGAGATTGAAGTTACATCTAAAATGGCTAACGAAAGAGTTAATGAGCAAGATGCTCTTAAAATTGTTGTCAACAACGACTTGAAGGGTGTGATCCGAGAAGAAATCTAATAACTTTTGGCTGGGATAGCTGAAAATCAGGCCCTACTTATTGTCTCAATTGCCCCAGTTGTTCTTGTGGTTGTTGATCCGGCTGCAATTGCCACTACTGCAACTATTGATAATGCCAATGCTAAAGATCCTACTAAAAGGAGAGTGCCCCAAAATCTCTAGGATTTTGATGAGTTCATGCTGGACTAAGCCAAAAGGGAAACTTCCCTTGTCACTAATGAAGCTGTAAGTGGCTTGAGCGCTATAATTGATAAGATACAAGGCATACTGGAAATCAAAGGCTTGGACCCGACCTATGGTTTCGAGGAATTGGTATTGATAGGTGAAGATAAGCTGCCTGTAAAGTTCAAGATGCCCAAGATGAACTAGTTCAATGGGACTAGTGATCCGAAGGTTAATATAAAGTAGTACGTAACTATTATGGGAACTACTTAGCTAAGTAGGATCTAAATTGTCAAGGTGTTTGTATTGTCGCTAGAAGGACCTGTTGGAAACTTGTATCATGGTCTGAAAAAATCGCAATTTGTGTGATTCATTTGTTAAGCAACATGACTATAATACTCGTTGAAAGTGTCAATAAGGATCTCAGATCCACTAAGTAAAAGCCAAATAAGTCCTTTGATTTTTTACTAGATGGAGGAATAAGGCTGGAATCCGTAAATGCTTCTGCTATGAAAAAGGGTTATAATATTAAATTATTAAATTAGTAATATAATAGTAAATTATTTGATGTGCATAGTTTTACACATATTTGCTTGCATATTATTGTGTATTTTCTTAGCAATTATTGTGCTTTTATTCCAAGATCACCCGTGTTTTGTGTTCTTTCACATTTCAGGAGAATTTCAATACATGTGGAAACAGACAGGAATTCATCAAAATTAGAAAAGGGCTCGCATTTCAAACATTGAGCACGACCTAGGTCAAGGGCGTACTGATCAGCACGGCTTGGACTCTGGCCGTGCTCAACTTATTAGCCTTTGATCCTCAAATGTGGTGTTTTGGCATGGTTTCCGAGACTATCACGGCCTCCAGCACAACCCGTGGTGGCTCAGCACCGACGAGGACACGACTAGGAAGAAGACCTAATTTGCGAGATCCGAAGGTTCAGCACGGCCTTGACCACGGCCATGCTGGGACAATTATATAAGGAAAAAGATTTCTTGAACTAGGGTTAGCAAGGAGCAGGGAGAGAGAGTTTTGGCGGCTGGTTTGGTTTTTACAGAGTACCGAGTTCGAGAGAGAGTTGCAGAGAGGGAGAATCTCGGAATCGCAAGGTTCCGAGTGCAAAACAGTAGTGGAGCAATTCGAGAGGCAATTGGAGAGATCAATTATAGTGTTGATTCAGATTTGGAGCTGTTCATCCAATTTGAGAGAAAAGGGTGTATATGTTTCATTTTTGTTATTCTTTCATTGTAATTGATTTTCTAGTTGTTTTAAACATGAACATTTGTAGCTAGATCGATTAATCCATTGGGAATTCTTTACTATGTTGGCTTAGTATTAAATTGTTGGATTGTTTGAGTATAGTTTTGTATCCTTCTTGCTTTCAGTATTAATCAGATAATGCATTATTCATGAGACGTTATGAATTGTGGTGTTTAGATTGCTTTGTGTGACTGAGAAATTCATTTGGTAATTGGAAATTTGAATAGCAAGAACTGGTTAATAATCACTTAGAGATAAGGATAATTGACTAGCCGGATTAAGAATTAACAAAGCTTAATAGAGGTGGATTAAAGCTTAATGCTAATAGAATAATCGATCGTTAGGAAGAGATTCCAACTTTAGGTTATTAGATTTAGGAATTCGGTTGTCTCAAGAGGGAGACCAAATTCAGTTAAGAATTCGTCCACGGGTAGCATAATTGGACTTATGAATCTGTTATCTTTTGTTTGATTGCCAACTAGTTTAGGTTCCCTTTATGTTTGCTTTCTTGTCTTGGTTGTTTCATTTATCCATTCATTCCTGTATCTCATTTAGAAGTCAGCTTGTAGTTATTATTAAATTTAGAAATTATTCATCATTCATTTTAGGCTAATATAACAGAAAATAAAGTAGTAACTCTGGGCTTTCACTTTCTCGAGGGATACGACCTTGATACTCGCTATTAGTGCTAGACTGCATCAATAGGTTCACTGCCCTAGATTTTAGCTATACAAATAGCCTATCAAGTTTTTGGCGCCGTTGCCTGGGAATGTTTGAAAACTAGAGTGAATTTTGCTATTTATTACTTTAGCCATTTTTATTTATTTATTTATTTATATTTCTTTTGTACATATTTATTTAGTTTAAGTTTATGATTCAAGTAGTAAATGATAAAGGGGTTCAATGCTCAATTCAAACTCTTTGTATGACGCGTTAGAGAATGGGATTAGGAACCAAGAGAGTGCTAAAAATTGGGATACCCGTGCAGCCTTAGAAGCTCGAGTGGAATCATTTTGCAGGGCGACTGAGCAACTCTCCACTCCTATCCTTTCATCTCAAGTTTTTTATAAAATTTTTTATGGTTTAGATTTGAGTAATGATTGTCCATTGTATAGTGATTTTGCTCATTTTTCTTATAACTGTGAACAGCTGAATTATATGGGAAGCTGGCTAAGTAAATCGTATGAAAGCACCTACAATCAAGAATGGAGCACTCATTCACCCTTTGGATGGAGCTTAGATGGCCAAGAACCATCAGGATTTCAGCAACTACATCAACAGCCTAGTTTTGCACCTTCAACTCAAGATGAAGAGTTAGTTTTAGAGTAGCTGATGATGAGGTTCTTTACAAGTCTTGAGGATAGATTCCAACAAGCAGAGAGGTACTTGAAAGTCAACAAGCCTCGATTGAGAACATAGAGCATCAAGTAGGATTGATCTTCAAGTTACTAGCTGCAGAACAATTGGGAACTCCATCAAATACTACTGAATCCGAGGAACATATAAGCGCCGTCACTTTGCGTTCAGGTGAGAAATTTTTCGGTTTATCTACTATGTTTGACGATGATACTTATATGCAAGACGACTCCTCGAACATGGAGATAGAACCAGAAAAGGAAGAGGCAAACATGATTCCTCTAAAAGACTACCAATAGGAACGTACAGTTGATGATGCTGAGTTGCAGTTACAAGAATTTTTGGTGGATTTTCCATCAGTACCTTCAATGATGGAAGATGAGCATGAGTTATCCAATGAAGAAGTCTTAGAGCAGCTCGAGTTTCTTCTAGCAAGTGAACCAAGCCAAGGACTGGAGAAAACCATTGGAATTCCTGAAGAAATTGCTCAACCATTGATCCTTCCAATTGGTAAAACTTCAGTTTTCAAATTGGAAGAGCCCCTAGAGCATCATGACTACGTGCAACTATATGAGGAGCAAGTTTTACCCATCATATTGGCAGCTCGCTTGACAGTCAAGATGAGGAAGTTAACAATCATCCTTCTAAGCGGATACTTAAAGCCATTTGCTTGGAAGAAGGATGGATGGTCGTCGATTACACCCATTTGCTTTTCACTATGAGTCCAGCTAAGAAGACTCATCACATAAAAAAGAAGCGCTTTTGGGAGGCACCCCAAATTTTATTTTTCATTTTTAATATTCTAACCTTTCGTTTTGAAACATTTTATTAGTTTTAGTTTTCATATTTTATTTAAATTTTTTTTTCAAATTTTGATTATTTCTTTATTTTATTCAGCTTCTACCGAGGACGCACTAAATTTCCACTATACCAGCCTCGGCGGATGATCAGGGCAGTCCCGTAGATTTTTTATTTTTGCATTTATTTACTTTATTTTTCATACATGTCTTGCACTTGGATTGTATTGCCTTTGTTTCTCTTAGTTAAGCATCCCATGCGGGGTATCCATAACGTTTTACACTGAGGATAGTGTGTTCTTCAAGTGTGGGGTGGTTGTGGGTAAACCTTATGATCCTTCTCTCTCCTATGGTTTTTAGATATATCTGAAATTGCTATCACTAGGTGTTGTGTATTGTTAGGATGTTAGGATATTGTGTCTTTATTCACTTAAGTATGCTATTTTTGAGCTGATTGATGACTTAATTTATAGAACTGTAGTTACTTTTCTTTGTTGTTCATTGTCCTTGGAAAATAATTGATGGTATGTTACACATCAGCCCTGCCGGGTTAAACCGGTGTTATTTAATTGTTTTTCGAATTGTCGAACTTTAACTAGAACGTTGATAATGTTGTATGCATGTGTTTCTTAAGTAATGATTTAATTAATGATGTTGCGAAACAATTGCACCTAATAGCAGACCTCAAAGTGAGATTTTTAGCCTGTTGAGCATTCATTATACTTATGGTCTTTATATTTCTTGTTTGAGTTTGCATTGTACTTGACTTTGCTTCTAGAACTTGCTTTGTAATACTTGTAGAAGTTACATGAATATTATGAATACCATGAAATGATTTGGGCAATTTAGGATTTACCACATTTGGCCAAAAGCCTACCCCTTTATGTTTCCATTAGTTAGCCAGTTTTGAGCCTTAACCTTTTCTTCATAATTTACACCTATACACTTCAATTATACAATTCTTTAAATTTATCTTTCCTTTACCCTTATGCTGGAATTTCTTTTTGTGATTTGCTCACCCTTATATGGGATTAAAATGCCAGTTGCTATGTTGGTAAATTCACTAAGTCTTTTTGATATTTTAGATGCTCCCTTCGATCCAAACTGTATTTTTATTCTTTAGGTATGCAACAGTTCTCTTATAAGCTGCTAGTTTATTATTCAAAAAAAATGAAAAAAAGAAGAAGAAGAAAATAAACAAAATTCTTTAATTATTTATCTCTTTATTGGATTTAGAGCATTTTCGAGTGTTATTCTATGAAATGAGAATTTTAGTGAATAATTCCTTTTATATTTTTAGGCATTTAATCCTTTGAGCATATATTGTTGTTTATTGCAAGATTTCCAGCATTTTCACACTTCTTTCCCAAATCTCCGTATCTTTACCTTAGCCCCATTACAACCTTAGTAAAGACCCTTTTATTTTGGTATTTACTTATTCACAATAGCGAAGATATGATTTATGAGCAAGCTTCTGGTGAGCGGGTTTTGTGCATTTGCTTTGAGGGATTTGTTTTGCACCTTATATACACTTTGAGTGACATGAGTGATCCCTGTGAGGTATTGGTTTGTGATGTTTGTATTCAATTGCTATTTAAGTTATTCATGCGTTAATATTATTTCCATTCTCTGTTAATGATTTGCAATTTGATTTATGATTAAGTTTTCTTTGAGATGTGTTGAATACTATCTTTGTGGACTGGGGGCATAAACTGTAAGGACTTGCTGACTGCAGTTTTGTGAGTTGAGTTGTTAATTGCTTGAGGACAAGCAATAGCTTAAGTGTGGGGTGATTTGATGTGCATAGTTTTACACATATTTGCTTGCATATTATTGTGTATTTTCTTAGCAATTATTGTGCTTTTATTCCAAGATCACCCGTGTTTTGTGTTCTTTTGCATTTTAGGAGAATTTATAGGTCCATCCTCAATTTTTGAGCAATTTTAGATCAATACATGCGAAAATGAATGAGAATTTATCAAAATTGGACAAGGGCTCGCATTTCAAACATTGAGCACGGCCTAGGTCAAGGCTGTGCTCAACCCATTAGCCTTTGATCCTCAAATGTGGTGTTTTGGCACGGTTTCCGAGGCTATCACAGCGTTCAGCATGGCCCGTGGTGGCTCAACACCAGCGAGGACACGACCAGGAAGAAGACCTATTTGTGAGATCCGAAAGTTCAGCACGACCTTGACCACGGCAGTGCTAGAAAAATTATATAAGGAAAGCGATTTCTTGAGCTAGGGTTAGGAAGGAGCAGGGAGAGAGAGTTTTGGCAGTTGGTTCGGTTTTTGCAGAGTACCGAGTACGAGAGAAATTTGCAGAGAGGGAGAATCCCGGAATTGCAAGGTTCCGAGTGCAAAACAGTAGTGGAGCAATTCGAGAGGCAATTAGGGAGATCAATTGTAGTGTTGATTCAGATATGGAGCTGTTCATCCAATTTGAGAGAAAAGGGTGTATTTGTTTCATTTTTGTTATTCTTTCATTGTAATTGATTTTCTAATTGTCTTAAACATGAACATTTGTAGCTAGATCAATTAAATCCATTGGGAATTCTTTACTATGTTGGCTTAGTATTAAATTGTTGGATTGTTTGAGTTTCGTTTTGTATCCTTCTTGCTTTCAGTATTAATAAGATAATGCATTATTCGTGAGACGTTATGAATTGTGTTGTTTAGATTGCTTTGTGTGATTGAGAAATTCATTTGGTAATTGGAAATTTGAATAGCAAGAACTAGTTAATAATCACTTAGAGATAAGGATAATTAACTAGCCGGATTAAGAATTAATAAAGCTGATGGTTACTATTTGTGTTAGCTACAATCTAAGGCAATGTACCTATCGATGCAGTCTAGCACTAATGGCGAGTATCAATGTCATATTCCTCGGGAAAGTGAAAGCCCAGAGTTACTCCTTTGTTCTTTGTTATATTAACCTAAAATGAATGATGAATAATTTCTAAACTAACTAATAGCTACAAGCTAAGTTCTAAGGGAGATGCAGGAGTAATTGATAAATTAAATAACCAAGACAGGAAAGTAAACCCAAAGGGAACCTAAACTAGTTGGCAATCAAACAAAAGATAAAGGATTGGTGAGTTTAATTATGCTACCCGTGGATGAATTCTTAACCGAATTCGGTTTCTCTCTCGAGATAACCGAATTCCTAAACCTAATAACCTAAAGTTGGAATCTCTTCCTAACGATTGATTCTTAAATTAGCATTAAGCTTTAATCCGCCTCTATTAAGCTTTGTTAATTCTTAATCCAGCTAGTCAATTATCCTTATCTCTAAGCGATTATTAACCAGTTCTTGCTATTCAAAATTCTAATTGCCAAATGGACTTTTCAATCACACAAAGTAATCTAAACACACAATTCACAACGTCTCATGAATAATGCATTATCTTATTAATACTGAAAGCAAGAAGAATACAAAACTAACCCAAAAAATCCAACAATATAATACTAAGCCAACATAGTAAAGAAATCCCAATGGATTTAATCAATCTAGCTAATCATGTTCATTATTAAAATCCACAAGAATTCAATTACAACAATGAGTAAAGGTAGAGAAACCCGATTACACCCTTGGATGAGAGTAAACAGCCCCAATTCCTCTTGCTCGAATTTAATCGATTCTTGTTCCTCTTGCTCGATTTGAAAACCAATCAACGAACCTCGCCCAATCTTCAATCTTTGAAGGGAATCCGATTGAAACCTTGATCCAAGTCTCCTTTTTCTTTGGTTCCAGCTCAGAAAACCCTTAGAGAGAGAAATATTAGGGTTTGTGACGTTCTCCCCCGCTCTTCTCTTTCTTTCCTCTCTCCTTTCTTTTAATTAATTCCCCCTGTCACCGCCAACACAGCCGTGTTGATGCTCGTGTTGGGAACACGGGCTGGTGTTTATGCCCGTGTTACTCTCTGTGGCCGTGCTCCCTAAAAACTTCTTTTTCTTTGATGTTTGATGCACCCAACACGGCCATGTTGGTGCCCGTGTTGGGAACACGGCCAGTGTTGAAACCAACACGGCCATGTTCAGCTTCCTCATACGCATACTTAGCTTGTTTCGACAGCTTTGACATCCAATTCTTCCCTTTATCATTCTTTGATTCTTTTGGACCTAATGCACACATACAGACGCATAGGGTGAGTGTCGAGACTAATTCACATCCAAATATCCATAAAATCAATCATAGAAACCCCATTTAGATGTGTGTATTTTTACGCACATCAAAAGCTTAATAGAGGTGGATTAAGCTTAATGCTAATCGAATAATCGATTGTTAAGAAGAGATTCCAACTTTAGATTATTAGGTTTAGGAATTCAGTTATCTCGAGAGGGAGACTGAATTTAGTTAAGAATTCATCCACGGGTAGCGTAATTTGACTTATCAATCTGTTATCTTTTGTTTGATTGCCAACTAGTTTAGGTTCCATTTAGGTTTGCTTTCTTGTCTTGGTTGTTTCATTTATCCATTCATTCTTGCATCTCACTTGGAACTCAGCATGTAGTTATTATTAAATTTAGAAATTATTCATCATTTATTTTAGGCTAATACAATAAAAAACAAAGTAGGAACTCTGGGCTTTCACTTTCCTGAAGGATACGACCTTGATACTCGCCATTAGTGCTACACTGCATCGATAGGTTCACTCCCTTAGATTTTAGCTACACAAATAGCCTATCATTATTAAATTTATTAATGAAAAATAAGCCCTCTGAAAAGGACTAAGTTTCTATGGTGGTTCGAAATGATCTTCCTCGATGGGTAAAAAGGCTTCAAATGATAAACCTGAAGACTTTCATAGACCTATATGATGATAGGCTTTTAGGTCGAAGAAATTGAAAACCATAAAAGAAAGACTGTACGAACAGGCGGAAGGCTGAATTATCAAGCTGGAGGGACCAGGACTTCAGATGTGAACGTTGTCCAATAACTGAGAAAGTTCTCTAACTTTAGGCAACCTTTCTCAAAAATCTTTGAGAGGTTAATGCAGAATGGCATTGCTCAAACGGACCACCCTCAAAAACCCACATAATCCTAATGCACCTAGCTACAATCCCAACACCTATTATAAGTTCCACCAAGCACCTGGCCATCATACAGAAAACTACATCCGGCTGAAACACGAAATTCAAGATCTCATCGATGCTGAAAAACTGACTGACACAGACCAATCCAATACTAGACGAAACCTTTTGCCAAACTATAGCAACACACCACCCCTAAATCAAGTGTCCATGATCACCCCTGACTTCAGTGAAAAGGAAATTATGAACTCTTTCCAAGACATATTGCAACCCGAGCCAAAGCTAGAGCTAAATAATCCACAAAGAACCTTCATTAAGCTAGGGGCACCATTATCTATGGTGTTCCAACATCTAAAATAGAGCAGAAAACTTAAGCCTCAATCATTGAAAAGTAGTCCTAACCCTCATAATGGCCAATATTATGAGTATCACCAGGCTTTTATGCATGTGACGGAGCAGTGTCACCATCTCAAGCACGAAATTCAAGACTTGATAGACTGTGGGGAATGGCAAGTTGGACAACTTTCTCAATATGAATGTGAAGACCTATTAAGGCACCCCTTGGGCAAATTTAATTTTAAGGTCCCATATTCGAGGCCTTTATCGATTGACATTCGGATTGAGGATATTGTGCCGAGTGGCTAGGGGTCAGATGATGATCAAGTGGCTTGTGAGACTTATCTTCTAGAGGTTCAGAAGGAGGGTCAAAAATCAGTTATGGCCATCGACATCTACTATAGCTCTAGGATGAATGTGAAGTCCAAGACATTGGGGCAAAGGATATTTGGGCAAAGAGTGACTCTGACAAAGAAGCCAAGCTAGTGGGTGAGGGTGAAGACATAGGAAACAAGTTGAGAAAGTGCCTGAAGGAGGGGATAATGGATTGTTAGAGCAATTGAGGAAAGAGAAGAAGACAATCGACATTTGGAAATTGTTGATGCACTCATCAGATCACAAAAAGGTTATAATCTAGGTCTTATATGGTATAATTATTACCACAGCAGTCACCCTTGAAAAGATGATGAAAATGGTAACTGACAAAACCATTGGGATGATCACTTTTTTAGACAAAGACCTGCCACTATAGGGAAGAGACCACAACAAGGCTCTCTATATAACAGTAGAGGTCAAAGGGAAAATAACTCTATGTGTGATGGTGGACGATGGGTTAGCCAATATGTGTCACTCTTACATACTCCCTAAGTTGGGAATGACTGCAAAAGACTTAAAACCATCAGATATAGTTAAAGGGCCTATGATGAAATGAAGAAAGATGTGGAAGGGACATTCTCAGCATTAATAAAAATGGGTCCCATTGAATCCTGGATGAAATTTACTATTTTGGACATCCTAGTAACCTCTGCCTTATTATTGGATAGGCTATGGTTTCATGCCTTGTCGAGGAGTCCCTTCCACCATGCACCAAAATGTCAAGTTCTCTCATGATGGTGAAATAATGACTATTAATATCGAACATGGTAAAGTTTTCTCAGTAATTCAAGAAGCTATCAAGAAGTGGGAAGCCCCTACTAGATTCCAAGTTGATGTTCTCTACGAGGAGTTAATGGATCCTAAAGTAGTCAACATGTTCAAGAAAATGGACTTCATGCCTGGAATGAGACTGGGAAAGAATCAATAGGGTAGCGCAGAGCTACCGAACTTCAAAGGTCAGTAACCTCGACATTGGTTGGGTTATCGTAAGGATTAAGACGAGGCAAACCAAAGGGTAAGACTCTAAAAGACGTATTTATCCAAGAGTACAAACCCTACTCTGGGGATTCCCGAACTTGTTATAGTAGCTAGAACTGATGTGCTAAGATTCGAGATATTCATGAACTTGATTGTCAACAGGATGGTCGAGCTGAGCATCAAGGAAGTCCATGAGAAGGTCACTCCTAAGATAGAAGAGCTGAAGTTAGAATAGTTCATCTCCCTGCCTGAGAAGTTGAGTCAGTAAGAGCCAATTGCTTTGATAGAGGAGCATAATATTGATGTATTCTATAACGATGTAATCGTGTTCGATCTTTATGAGGAAGATGTTTCTTTTATTTCTAAGATCAATGATAAAAACTCCAATTTTGCTTACTTGTGCGATATTTTCACTAATAGTACTGTGCATTTTGATAATCATGACATTTGCATGTTTGATATAAATTCCATCCAGATTGATTCATTTAATTTAGGTAGAAATAAAAATCTAAGAAATATTTCGATAACTCATGGTATAACTCCTGAAGAGAGGAGAGAATTAGAGAAGATAATAGAAAACTAAAAAGAAGTATTTGCTTGGTCCTATGACAATATGCCAAGGTTAGATAGAAAAATAGTGGAGCACCACATTATAACCTATCCGCACATCAAGCTGATCAAGCAAAAGATGAGAAGGCTAAGGCTATAATGGGCGGAAAAGATCTAAGAAGAAGTTGCTAAGAAGCTGAAGGCTGATTTTCTTGATGTAGTCGACTATCCTGAATGGTTGGTGAATATCGTCCCAATTCCAAAGAAAGATGGAAAAGTAAAGATGTGTGTGGATTATTGAGACCTGAACAAAGCATGCCTTAAGGAAGACTTCCCCCTCCTCACATAGATGTGATAGTCAACGAATCCGCTTCAAGTGTGATGTACTCTTTCACCGATGGTTTCTCTGGGTACAACCATGTCATAATGGCAATAATGGATAAGTTGAAGACATCGTTCATCACTGAATGGGGTACATAATGCTATAAGGTTATGCCTTTGGGACTAAAGAATACGAGGGAAACTTATCAAAGAGCAGTCACTACCTTGTTTCTTGACATGATGCACAAGGAAGTGGAGGTATATGTAGATGATATGATGGTATTCTAAAACAAGGGAAGGATATTTCTAGGCTCTTGGTAAGTTCTTAAGACTAGTGGAAAGGTATATCTTGAGCCTTAATCTGAAGAAGAGCGTATTCGAAGTAACATCAAGGAAGTTGTTAGGGCATATAATGAGTCAACAAGGAATAGAGATTGATCCAAGCAAAGTAAAGGCCATTTAGGAGATGCCAACACCAAAGATAGAAAAAGAAGTCAGAGGGTTTTTAGGATGTCTACAACACATAAGCAGCTGCATTTCCAAGCTCACTATGGTCTTTGATCCCATATTCAAGCTTTTAAGGAAACACCAACCTCTTGTGTGGGATGAGCATTGTCAGAAAGCCTTCGACAAGATTAAAGAGTATTAGATGAAGCCGCTAGTACTGAAGCGCTAAAAGATGGAAAACCGTTGATTCTATACTTGGCCTTAAAAGAGGAAGATATAGGGGCAATGATACCCACAGTGTGGGCCTAATGACGTGGAGCATTCGATCTATTATCTTAGTAAGAAGTTGTTGCCTCATGAGTCAAAGTATAACCTCGTCGAGAAGACATGTTTAGCCATGATATAGGCTACAAGGAAACTGAGACATTACTTCCAATCTTATAGAGTGTAAGCAATTTTAAAAATAGATTCACTGAAGATTTGTTTGAAGCTCCGTCTCTTATAGGAAAGTTGGCAAGATGGTTAGTACTTCTAACAGAGTTTGACATCGAGTACGTCACTAAGAAGGTAGTTAAGGATAAGGTTGTAGCAGAACTTTTAGCTCAAAAGGCATCCAAGGGATATGACCCTTGAGATCTAAAGTTTTCTTATGAAAATCTAGGGGCAATCGAGATCCAAGAATAGAAGATATGTCACAGCCGTATTTTAAATAATAATTAATATGCATTAGCATATCATTAAACATGTCATTTGCATCATAATTTTGTGTAACGCCTTTCACTATATTAAGTGGTAGAAGAATATACGAGTATAGTAGAGTTTATGGGTATTTCAATTAAGTGAGGACAAAATTATAAGGATAGTTAGAGGAGTTATTTCTAATATATGTTTGAGTGAGGGGTTAATTGATTGATAGAATTTATAGTGATGGTTGTATGGAGAGGAAAGTTATAAGGATAAGTGGCACCTTAAAGAGAGTGACCAGTGGCAATAATAATAATAATAATAATAATAATAATATGAAAAGGTGAGTGGGGAATCTCTACATCACTACTTCATTTCCTTTTCTTCCTTTCTTCTTCTATTCTTTTTTTTTTCCTTTTTCTCAAACTCCATTAACATCATTTGAAGCTTTTGATAGAGAAGGTAATTAAGGTTTGGAGAAGGTTTCATTGTTGATAGATTTAATTGAAGAGCAAGAAGCTTAATAGAGGTGAGTTTATCTTTAACTATCTATTTGAGTAATTAAGTTAGGTTTTTGGGTAATTTGGGAAAAACTTGATTTGAACCTGTAGTACTGCAATTAGGACATAATATAGCATGAATCATGTCTAATTTTGTGGAAAAATATTATCATTTGATGTTTGATTACATAAGTTGTGAATATTTACATGTTGCTGATTTTTTATCTGTGTAAAACAGTCTCGGACTTCTAACTATAACTTGAGTTATACAAATACAAATTTAGTGAATTTAGTGTCTATGAAAACTTTAAGATGTTATCTATAAGCCTACGAATTTCATGAGAAAATTCATCCATTTGGTCGGTCGTTTAAGAGACAATTTTTTACTACTCTACTGAAATGGGAATTGGAGCAGCTATACTAAAATTATCATAACTTTCTTTATATAAATGATTTTGAGGTGATTCTTATTGATACAGTTTGTAAATGGATGTAAGTATAATTCAGGAAAAGATGAGATTTTTATTATTTGTATATAATGTCTGGCGTAATTTTAAATTTAGTACCTGTAAGCTGCCTACAAAAATAAATATGTTGTCATATTATCATTCATCTCATGCATCATATTAAATCAAGTATAGATGATCACTTGATGAATTAGAATATTTTTAAGGAGATTGAGAATATATATATATATATATATATATATATAGTGAGAAAAGAGAGAGTATAGTATGAGAGTGATAGTGAGAAGAAACACCTTCCTCTTATATTCTTATCCTCCTCTTGTAAGTTATATTTCTCTAGTTTAAAGCTTTCATTTTTAAAGCTTTTATTTCAAAGTTTGTATATTTGTTCAAAGTTTGTATCTATCAATAAAATTTTATCTTCTTATCTACCATTTTTAGAGTTAACAAGCGTATGCTCTGTGCTTGCCTCATCTGAGGATCCTGCACACCAGAAACCTGTTGATCTATCTGTTTTTCTCTATCTTTGGTATCAGAGCGAATTGGGTTCTGGGAAAGAAACATCATCTGCATAAAGAAGATTTTAAACTCATTTTAATCTGCATCAGATCACTGATAAAAAGCACTGTTCATTTATGCATAGTAGTAAGTCCCGTCAGGTGTAAGGGCAGTAAAACTGGTGGCTTGGTTCATGTTTATTTAGAAAGTTATTTTGGTTTATTTTAAAATGAATTTAGAACCATTTTTCTGTAGATCTTCTTCTTTCTCAAACTCTTCTACCTCTGAATCTTCAAGGTACAAAGGTTTAGTAAATAGTGAAGAAATCACTATTGAAGATTTTACAAAGCATATTGATGATTGGGAAATACCCAAAGTTCAAAAGAAACAAATTTATGAGTATTCAAAGTTTCCTCTTTTCAAAACTGATTTTACTATCAAAACTGAAGAAAGAGATATTCAGATTTCAAAGCCTTTTGAAGAAATTTATCTTTTAAATCCAAAGACCCTCCAGAAGCATAAAGAAAAATATTATAAGTATATCTATATAGGCCTTGTCCAGGTAGGAATAAAGCCCCTAACCAGAGAAGGTTTAGATACTTCCATATTAGAAGTCCTTAGAGATGCTAGGTTTACAAATTTTTATGATTCTTTATTAGGTACTGTCGAGTCAAGCCTCAATAAAGAAGATGAGGATATAGAGATCGTCTCTATCCCCTCTTCACCATCACCATCTGCAATAACACAAAATCTAGAAGCAGAGATCAACATGATTTCAAAAGATTTTCAAATTGATAAAAAGCTTTTACATGAAGATTTCTATTCAAAGAAGAACCATTCTAAAAAACTTTGGTTTTTTAAGAATTTTTTACAAGAAAAAGACAGTATTCAAGAAAGATACTATCAATTTTGCATTCAAAACAAAGTCCAAATCAAATTTTTTGATTGGTTTCAAATTTATTGCAAAGAAAATAGTATTCTTTATCCTTTCAAAGAAAAGCTTATTAGTCCTGTCACGGTAAGAAACAAGGCTCCAGAGTGGAAGGTCGGAGAAAACCAAACCATCCAGTCTGAACATCCTCCCCTTAGGAAGATAACCATTCCTTATGGAGAGAATGAGATAGAGGCTACACCTTACAAATTGATAGGAGAAGATCTTGAGAAGAATGTCAAGAATATTGTTCAGTAGAACAATTTCTCGAATACCTATCTTAACACAATAGGGAAGCAGCTTGTTAGGATAGAAAGCCAGATCCAAAAACCTCACATAGTCTTCACCTCTCCAATCCCCAACACTGAACATCCAAAAGAGGCAAGCCAATCGGAAAAGCTTAAAAATGCAGTCTTCAAACCCTACCAAATCTCAAAGCCTAGCCAAGATCAATTTCAAAAGCAAACTGAGTTTGCTAGAGCAGTCAAAGAACAGCTTAGCAAATTAGCAACTTTTGAGTCTTCCAAAAATCTAGTGCTAGATACTCCTCAAAGCAGTAGGAATATCAGTGCTATAGATCAAGCCCATTGCGATGAATCAAATGATTCAGAGCTTGAAAGTGTCATCGACAAACCCTCCAACATCAACAGATTGGGATGGCAAGCCCCTAGATTGACCTGGCATACTCCTAGGAATACTGCCCTAAATCTAAGAATAGAAAATAGGAACAATATCCTAACCCAATCTAGATTTAGTGCTTCCTCCGTCTATGAATGGAATATAGATGGAATGTCAGAATACAATATCCTTGGTCTCTTGCAACATATGACCATGGCGGCCAATGCTTACAAAACCCAAAGTAGTACCTCTGATAGAGCCATTGCTGAACTCCTCATAGCTCGTTTTTCTGGCTAGCTTAAAAGATGGTGGGATTACCATCTCACACAAGCGCAACAACTCCAAATCCTAGGTGCCATCCAAACCATAATAGAAGAGACCCCTATCTTAGATGAACTAGGAAATCCAATTGAGGATGCTGTGTCAACCTTAATCCTGACGATTTCCCTCCACTTCATAGGAGACCCTTCTCTTCTGAAAGATAAGAATGCTGAGCTCCTTAGCAATCTAACCTGTAAAAAGCTTAGCAATTTCCAAGCCTACAAAGACACCTTCCTGACCAGAATCATGCTTAGGGAAGATTCAAACCAACCTTTCTGGAAAGAGAAATTCTTAGTTGGTTTACCTAAGATACTAGGTGAAAAAGTTAGGAATACCATAAGAGAAGCCCATAATGGCCAGATCCCTTATAATTTCTACACTTATGGTGAATTAGTGAGCCTTACCCAGAAAGAAGGATTGAAGATATGCCATGACCTTAAACTTCAAAGGCAACTCAAATGGGAAATGAGGAAGACTAGGCAAGAACTAGGTAGTTTTTGTAACCAGTTTGAGTATAATCCCATAGAGCCTCCCCCTACCTGCAAAGGAAAATGCAAAGAAGATTTTTCCAAATCTTTTAAGAAAAATGTTTTTCAAAAATGAAAGACTCACCAAAACAAGAGAATTTCTACAAAAGCCATCCTCTTAAAATTTCCAAAACAAAATTCTAAAAAGATTTTAGCAAAATTACTTACTTTGTAAGTGTGGGAAAAGGGCCATACTTCAAAGTATTGTAAGTTTCTAAAAACTCCATGAGCTCCGAATAGAGGCGAAGTTTTAAGCAAAATTTCAGCTCTTCTTGTTGACTCCTCTGAATCAGAGTTTTCGAATAGTGAGGAAGAGTTTCAAATTGATGAAATCAAAACCTCATCCGATTATTCTGAATCAGATTCTGAAGATATTTCAAAGAATATTAATATGCTCACTAAGCAACAAGAAGCTCTTCTTGAAGCCGTCAAGCATATTAATGATCCCCAAATCCAAAAACAAGTTTTGAAAGAAATCCTAAAAACTGAAACCTCTATTCCCTCTTCTAGTAAGAACACTTATGATCTTACTATGATCTTGGATAAAGGGAAAAAACTAAAAAACCCTCTTCCTACCATCCAAGAACTTCAGAAAGAGATCAAAGCCATCAAAATAGAGCTCAAAGATTTGAAAGAAAAACAACAAAATGATTTTGTTTTACTCCAAAGCCTGATTCTCAAACAGAATAGTGATTCTGATTCTGAAGAAGAAAATGATTTTCAAAATCTTGAGGTTCCTGAAAGTGTTCCAGAAAACTTCATTAACGTTTTAAAGGAAATTACCTCAAGAAAATATTTGATTCAAATAAAACTCATTTTCCCTGGTGATTTCCAAATAGAAACCATCGCTTTATTTGATACAGGAGCAGATCTCAACTGTATCAATTATGAGCTGGTTCCTAAAAGGTATCATCAAGAAACTAAAGAGAGGCTTACTTCAGCCAATAGTTCAAAGATTAGGATTAGGGAAAACCGGAAGTCGCAATTCTAAATAATAATATTGCTTTAAAAAATGTTTTTATTCTTACAAAAGATCTTCAGCAAACAATTATTTTGGGAACTCCTTTTATCAATTTAATTACTCCTTTCAAAGTAACTACTGCTGGTATTATTTTTAAAGCTAAAGATTCAAAGATTGTTTTCCCTTTTATAGAAAAACCCAAAAAGAGAAATCTCAATCTTATTAAAGCCCACTCAATTTATAATTTTGAGATAAATGCTTTGATCAAAGGAAAACAAACCCAGCTTTTCCAATTGAAACAAGATATGGGTTTGAAAAGGATCCAAAATCAAATGCAAAATTTTCAATCCTTATTCAAAGTTTTGCATTGTCTATATTGATGATGTGTTGATATTTTCAAATTCTCTAGAGCAACATTTCAAACACTTGGAGACATTTTTCTATGTTGCTAAGAAAAATGGTTTAGTAGTTTCAAAATCCAAGATATCTTTATTTCAAACAAAAACTAGATTTCTTGGACACTATATCTCAAGTCACACAAAGAAGAAATATAGTGAGAAAAGAGAGAGTATAGTGTGAGAGTGATAGTGAGAAGAAACACCTTCCTCTTATATTCTTATCCTCCTCTTGTAAGTTATATTTCTCTAGTTTAAAGCTTTCATTTTTAAAGCTTTTATTTCAAAGTTTGTATATTTGTCCAAGAAATCTAATTTTTGTTTGAAATAAAGATATCTTGGATTTTGAAACTACTAAACCATTTTTCTTAACAACATAGAAAAATGTCTCCAAGTGTTTGAAATGTTGCTCTAGAGAATTTGAAAATATCAACACATCATCAATATAGACAATGCAAAACTTTGAATAAGGATTGAAAATGTCATTCATGATTTTTTGAAATTCAGAAGGAGCATTTTTTAATCCGAAGGGCATGACATTCCATTCGTACTGGCCAAATGGAACTGTAAAAGTTGTTTTGTACCTGTCTTTTGGATGAATCTGGATTTGCCAAAATCCTGATTTCATATCAAACTTTGAAAAACAAAAAGCAGAATGAAGCTTTTGAAGAAGATCTTTTTTGTTTGGAATTGGGTATCTGATCCACTTTAGGGCTTTATTCAAAGGTTTGTAATTAATCGCCAACCTAGGTGTTCCTCTTTCTATCTCACTATTTTTGTTGACATAGAAAGCTGCACATGACCAGGGGGATCAAGACTTGGTAATCAAACCGTTTTGCTCTAAATCTTTTATTTCTATTCGTTTAATGGCTTTCTAGGGTTTCATTCATTTGGATAGGTCTTGCTTTGGTAGGGATTTGTTTATCAGAAAAATCTTTTTTATATGGTAAATCTACTATATATTGTTTTCGTCTCCAAAAATCATTAGGAAGATCAAAACATACTTCATTTTCAATCTTCTTTTGCAAATCAGAGATTTTTCTTTGGACAAAATCATTTTGAATTTGATTTTGGATCCTTTTCAAACCCATATCTTGTTTCAAGTGGAAAAGCTGGGTTTGTTTTCCTTTGATCAAAGCATTTATCTCAAAATTATAAATTGAGTGGGCTTTAATAAGATTGAGATTTCTCTTTTTGGGTTTTTCTATAAAAGGGAAAACAATCTTTGAATCTTTAGCTTTAAAAATAATACCAGCAGTAGTTACTTTGAAAGGAGTAATTAAATTGATAAAAGGAGTTCCCAAAATAACTGTTTGCTGAAGATCTTTTGTAACAATAAAAACATTTTTTAAAGCAATATTATTGTTTAGAATTGCAGCTTCAGTTTTTTCCGCAATCCTAATCTTTGAACTATTGGCTGAAGTAAGCCTCTCTTTAGTTTCTTAATGATACCTTTTAGGAACCACTCATAATTGATCTGATTGAGGTCCGCTCCTGTATCAAATAAAGCGATGGTTTCTATTTGGAAATCACCAGGGAAAATGAGTTTTATTTGAATCAAATATTTTCTTGAGCTAATTTCCTTTAAAACGTTAATGAAGTTTTCTGGATCACTTTCAGGAACCTCAAGATTTTGAAAATCATTTTCTTCTTCAGAATCAGAATCACTATTCTGTTTGAGAATCAGGCTTTGGAGTAAAACAGAATCATTTTGTTGTTTTTCTTTTAAATCTTTGAGCTCTATTTTGATGGCTTTGATCTCTTTCTGAAGTTCTTGGATGGTAGGAAGAGGGTTTTTTAGTTTTTTCCCTTTATCCAAGATCATAGTAAGATCATAAGTGTTCTTACTAGAAGAGGGAATAAGGGTTTCAGTTTTTAGGATTTCTTTCAAAACTTGTTTTTGGATTTGGTTATCATTAATATGCTTGACGGCTTCAAGAAGAGCTTCTTGTTGCCTAGTGAGCATATTAATATTCTTTGAAATATCTTCAGAATCTGATTCAGAATAATCGGATGAGATTTTGATTTCATCAATTTGAAACTCTTCCTCACTACTCGAATACTCTGATTCAGAGGGATCAACAAGAAGAGCTGAAATTTTGCTTAAAACTTCGTCTTCTATTTGGAGCTCATGGAGTTTTTTAGAAAACTTATAATACTTTGAAGTATGGCCCTTTTTCCCACACTTATAGCAAGTAATTTTGCTAAAATCTTTTTTAGAATTTTGTTTTGGAAATTTTGAAGAGGATGGCTTTTTGTAGAAATTCTCTTTGTTTTTAGGAGTCTTTCTATTTTTGAAAAAACATTTTTTCTTAAAAGATTTGGAAAAATCTTCTTTGCATTGTCCTTTGCGGGTAGGGGGAGGCTCTATGGGATTATACTCAAACTGGTTACAAAAACTACCTAGTTCTTGCCTAGTCTTCTTCATTTCCCATTTGAGTTGCCTTTGAAGTTTAAGGTCATGGCATATCTTCAATCCTTCTTTCTGGGTAAGGCTCACTAATTCACCATAAGTGTAGAAATCATAAGGGATCTGGCCATTATGGGCTTCTCTTATGGTATTCCTAACTCTTTCACCTAGTATCTTTGGTAAACCAGCTAAGAATTTCTCTTTCCAAAAAGGTTGGTTTGAATCTTCCCTAAGCATGACTCTGGTCAGGAAGGTATCTTTGTAGGCTTGGAAATTGCTAAGCTTTTTACAGGTTAGATTGCTAAGGAGCTCAGCATTCTTATCTTTCAGAAGAGAAGGGTCTCCTATGAAGTGGAGGGAAATCGTCAGGATTAAGGTTGACATAGCATCCTCAATTGGATTTCCTAGTTCATCTAAGATGGGGGTCCCTTCTATTGTGGTTTGGATGGCACCTAGGATTTGGAGTTGTTGTGCTTTTGTGAGATGGTAATCCCACCATCCTTTAATGGGAAAAACCAGTATGAGGTTAATGATGGCTCCATCAGAGGTACTACTTTGGGTTTTGTAAGCATTGGCTGCCATGGTCATCTGTTGCAAGAGACCAAGATAGAGAGAGAGTATACGCTTGTTAACTCTAAAAATGGTAGATAAGAAGATAAAAATTTATTGATAAACTTTGAACAAATATACAAACTTTGGAAAAAGCTTTAAAATGAAAGCTTTAAACTAGAGAAATATAACTTACAAGAGGAGAAATTGAATATAAGAGGAATGTGTTTATTCTCACTATCACTCTCACACTATACTCTCTCTTTTCTCACTATATTTCTTCTTTGTGTGACTTGAAGAATACAAGAGGTTCTTCGTATTTTCGGTCGCTTCTTACAAGGAAAAGTCCTCTATTTATAGAGGTCTTGAAGCTTTGGATACTCTTCTTGAGGCTTTGGATACTCTTCTTAGTGGAATAAAGAGGGCTCCACTTGTTCTTGTAGTCTTGTGATAATGGAGTAAGATGCTTTACTCCTTTTATGAAAGTTGTAAATTATGCTTTGAAAAAGAATCTTTTGCTTTTTAAAGAGTCTTTTGTCTTCTTTCTTATTTCTTTTATGACTCTTTTGTCTTTTTTTTTATTATTGTTGGGCTTTTGGCCCATTGTTCTTAAAATTTTTCATTGCGGTTTCAACCCAAGGCTTTACATAGGTGTCATTTAATGGGCTTGAAAATCCCAAAACAGTCATCTTCGTTTGAGTCACCATCTAGGTCTATCATGGTGGTCGGAAGAGGAAGATGAGGCTTTTGATTTTCCTTTGGAAGAGTTTAGGCAATTGTTTGATCAACTGTAAGAAATCCTCTACATACGAGCCATTGCTAACTTTGGAATTATGAAGGACTTCACATGCGAAAGTGGTTTGTTCTTTCGGAGTGGCAGAAGCTATTTTTGAAAGGAAATTTTGTACCAACTTTAGTGATAATTTTTCTTGGTGGTTAAATTTATCCCACCATTTGACTTTGAACCTTTAGGTAAGGATGATTTCTCCATCTGTTGCTTGATTGAAATGGAAATATCAAACACATACCCAGAGGAGAAAAAAGTTTGAACAAAATAGAAGTAACAGGGGAAAACATCTTTCTATTTTGTTTGGTTTGTAGTGGGCTTTGAAAAGGTTAAACAGAGGTAGAACTTCTAGAATTATGGTCTCAGGAACATTGCCATAAAACTTCCACCATTGTTTAAACCAATAGGGGATCTTTGAAGTTTGGATTGAGCTTGTATCGAAGTAGAAAAGCCAAGAATGGCTTTGTCCTTCGTTTTGAAGAAGAAAGGTATTAAACCAAGCTTGTTGGTAATCCCAATAGTTGAAGGAAGTGTTTAGGCTTGATGGGTAGGTTCTTTAGAGGGAAGTTAGGAAGGATCTTGAAGAGTGTAAATCCATTCCCCAATCTGTAGGGTGGAGGATTCTTTGTATGGTGCATGTGGAATATGCAGGGTCTTTATGGTCTTTGTGTTTTTTGAAGTGTTTAAACTTTGCAGAACCAGTTACCTCAAGGATAGACTGGTAGTAGGATTGAGGCTTTGAAATATTCCAGGGATTGAAATACCAACCTGGAGGGAAAATCTTTGGAATGAGTTTTGAGGGGCTTTCTGTACAGAATCCTTCCTCAATAGTTAAAATGTTTTGATAATTTTGCTTTTCTATATATTCGTTGGATTTTAAAAGTTTCGTTTGTGACAAAATTATTTCTTGAGAGTTGGGCTTTGAAATACTTTTAGAGCTCTGAGATAGGTTTTGAGGGAAAATTTCTATCTTAGGTTTTGAAAAAGGGATAGAAAGTATACCTTTACCCTTGTTGGAAGAGGAGGATGACTTTGGAGATGCTTCGGGTTGAAGTTGTATCAATTGCTTTGAATATTCTTCGACCCTTTCAGGAATTCAGGATCTTGCTGTGCAAACCATTCCTGAATTTGCAACTATTGTTGGGCCGGATCGGCCTTGCTTTGGTCAATTTCTTCCTGGATGATTTCGGTCCAGGTTCTGATGGGCTTTGAAGAAGAAGGAAAAATTTCCTTCTTTGGACTTTGGACAGGCTTTGAACTTGCAGTCGACTTTTCTTCTTTTGCTTTTGATTTTCTTGGCATTTTCACTCCTATTTTTGAAGAAACTCTCTGGTTAGAAAGTCTGGAATTGAATTCGAATCTCCTCTTATGTATTCGATTTCAAAGTCAAAAACATAAAGAATGGCTTGCCATCTGGCAAAAATCTATTTTGAAGCTATGTTTTGAACATCTTTTTGTAAAACTTCTTTGTGATTTACAATCAATCCTTAAAAGAAATTTTGGTTTAAAAGATCGCTTTGAAATTTTGAAATGCACAAAACTATCGAAAGAATTTCTTTTGATAGTTTTTTGTATCATTCCGATGTGCGAAGTAAACTGGACAATACGATCTTTGTTGTTTTGAACTTGCTTAAGAATCCCACCATATCCTAGATTTGATGCATCAGTTTCAATAATTTTGAATCACGAGATGGATCGGTTAAATCATAATATGGTAATTCGAAACTTGCTTTTTTATGCTTTGGACAATCTTTGTATGCTCATCGGTCCATGCAAGGGGGTTTTTCTTTAACCTATCATGAAGGGGCTTTGCAAGACATTTCAAATTTGGATAAAAATTCATAACATAATTTAAACTACCAAGGAATCTTTGTAATTGTGTTTTTTCCAAAATTTTGTTTGGAAACTTTGAAGTAAAGGCTAGAGACCTTTCAATTGGGGTAATAGTTCTCCGGGAGATATAGTGTCCAAGAAATCTAATTTCTGTTTGAAATAAAGATATCTTGGATTTTGAAACTACTAAACCATTTTTCTTAACAACATAGAAAAATGTCTCCAAGTGTTTGAAATGTTGCTCTAGAGAATTTGAAAATATCAACACATCATCAATATAGACAATGCAAAACTTTACATAAGGATTGAAAATGTCATTCATGATTTTTTGAAATTCAGAAGGAGCATTTTTTAATCCGAAGGGCATGACATTCCATTCGTACTGGCCAAATGGAACTGTAAAAGTTGTTTTGTACCTGTCTTTTGGATGAATCTGGATTTGCCAAAATCCTGATTTCATATCAAACTTTGAAAAAATAAAAGCAGAATGAAGCTTTTGAAGAAGATCTTTTTTGTTTGGAATTGGGTATCTGATCCACTTTAGGGCTTTATTCAAAGGTTTGTAATTAATCACCAACCTAGGTGTTCCTCTTTCTATCTCACTATTTTTGTTGATATAGAAAGCTGCACATGACCAGGGGGATCTAGACTTGGTAATCAAACCTTTTTGCTCTAAATCTTTTATTTCTATTCTACAATGGCTTTCTAGGGTTTCATTCATTTGGATGGGTCTTGCTTTGGTAGGGATTTGTTCATCAGAAAAATCTTTTTCATATGGTAAATCTACCATTTGTTGTTTTTATCTCCAAAAGCATTAGGAAGATCGGAACAAACTTCATTTTCAATCTTCTTTTGCAAATCGTAGATTTTCCTTTGGACAAAATCATTTTGCATTTGATTTTGGATCCTTTCAAACCCATATCTTGTTTCAAGTGGAAAAGCCGGGTTTGTTTTCCTTTAATCAAAGCATTTATCTCAAAATTATAAATTGAGTGGGCTTTAATAAGATTGAGATTTCTCTTTTGGGTTTTTCTATAAAAGGGAAAACAATCTTTGAATCTTTAGCTTTAAAATAATACCAACAGAGTTTGAAAGGAGTAATTAAATTGATAAAAGGAGTTCCCAAAATAACTGTTTCGTCAAGATCTTTGTAAGAATAAAACATTTTGTAAATATTATTATTTAGAATTGCGACAGTTTTCCCGCAATCCTAATCTTTGAACTATTGGTCAAGTAAGCCTCTCTTTAGTTTCTTGATGATACCTTTAGAACCAGCTCATAATTGACATAGCTAAGGTCCTGCCTATATCAAATAAAGCGATGGTTTCTATTTGGAAATCACCAGGAAAATGAGTTTTATTTGAATCAAATATTTTCTGAGGTTAATGAAGTTTTTCTGAAACACTTTAAACCTCAAGATTTTGAAAATCATTTTCTTCTTCGAATCGAATCACTATTCGTTTGAGAATCAGACTGGAGTAAAACAGAATCATTTTGTTGTTTTTCTTTCAAATTTGAGCTCGCTTTTGATTGCTTTGATTTCTTTCTCAAGTTCTGAATGGTAGGAATAGGGTTTCTTAACTTTTTCCCTTTATCCAAGATCATAGTAAGATCATAAGTGTTCTTACTAGAAGAGGGAATAAGGGTTTCAGTTTTTAGGATTTCTTTCAAAACTTGTTTTTGGATTTGGGGATCATTAATATGCTTGACGGCCAAGAAGAGCTTCTCTGTTGCCAAGGAGTGGCATATTCTTTGAAATATCTTCTGAATCGATTCGAATAATCGGATGAGGTTTTGATTTCATCAATTTGAAACTCGATTCGGAGGAATCAATAAGAAGAGCTGAAATTTTGCTTAAAACTTCGTCTTCTATTTGGAGCTCATGGAGTTTTTGGAAAACTTGCAATACTTTGAAGTATGACCTTTTCCACACACTTATAGCAAGTAATTTTGCTAAAATCTTTTTGGAATATTATTTTGGAAATTTTGAAGAGGATGGCTTTTGTAGAAATTCTCTTTATTTTTAGGAGTCTTTCTATTTTGAAAAATGTTTTTCTTAAAAGATTTGGAAAAATCTTCTCTGCATTTTCCTTGCGGTGTAGGTGGGAGGCTCTATGGGATTATACTCAAACCGGTTATAAAACTACCTAGTTCTTGCCTAGTCTTCTTCATTTCCCATTTGAGTTGCCTTTGAAGTTTAAGGTCATGGCATATCTTCAATCCTTCTTTCTGGGTAAGGCTCACTAATTCACCATAAGTGTAGAAATCATAAGGGATCTGGCTATTATGGCCTTCTCTTATGGTATTCCTAACTCTTTCACCTAGTATCTTAGGTAAACCAGCTAAGAATTTCTCTTTCCAGAAAGGTTGGCTTGAATCTTCCTAGCATGA